>NC_041386.1:32393584-32393911 GCF_002162155.2 Triticum dicoccoides | reverse complement strand
AGGAATGAGATGTGTTTCATACTTAGGCGAGTATTGGACTGCAGCTAAACCCCCGAGTGGGAGGATTGCTCTCCACTCTGTAGGATTTTTTCAAACTTAGGCGAGTGCCGAACTGCAGCTAAGTCTCTAAGTGAGAGAACTTAGGCGAGTGCTGGACTGCAGCTAAGCCCCCGAGTGGGAGGATTGCTCTCTACTCGGTAGGATTTTTTCAAACTTAGGCGAGTGCCGGACTGCAGCTAAGTCTCTAAGTGAGAGAACTTAGGCGAGTGCTGGACTGCAGCTAAGCCCCCGAGTGGGAGGATTGCTCTCCACTCGGTAGGATTTTTT
>NC_041386.1:32379960-32393306 GCF_002162155.2 Triticum dicoccoides | reverse complement strand
TCTACTCGGTAGGATTTTTTCAAACTTAGGCGAGTGCCGGACTGCAGCTAAGTCTCTAAGTGAGAGAACTTAGGCGAGTACTGGACTGCAGCTAAGCCCCCGAGTGGGAGGATTGCTCTCTACTCGGTAGGATTTTTTTTTCAAACTTAGGCGAGTGTCGGACTGCAGCTAAGTCTCTAAGTGAGAGAACTTAGGTGAGTACTGGACTGCAGCTAAGCCCCCGAGTGGGAGGATTGCTCTCCACTCGGTAGGATTTATTCAAACTTAGGCAAAATGGATTCGCAGCTAAGCCCCCGAGTGGGAGGCTGGCTCGCCACTCGGTAGGAAACTGTTTTTACAAACTTAGGCGAAGCAGATTCGCAGCTAAGCCACCCACTGGGGGATTTCTTACGCAAACAAAAAACAATAATAATCACTGGGAAAATTATAATGCTCTTGTCTTTGATAAATAAACTACGGGAGTTTTTCTTATTACATCTCATCCGAGTGAGAATTTAAGTATAAAAGGGGCGGAGTAGCTCCGCATTCCAGGCTCGTGGCTCATCAATCTGGCGATCGACATTGTAGAGGTGGTATGCTCCATTGTGGAGGACTCTGGTGACTATGAAGGGGCCTTCCCAAGTAGGAGCGAGCTTGTGTGGTTTCTGCTGATCCACTCGGAGGACTAAGTCTCCTTCTTGGAAGGCTCGGCTCTTCACGTTTCTGGCATGGAATCGACGCAAGTCTTGTTGATAGATGGTCGATCAAATCAAGGCCATTTCTCTTTCTTCTTCTAGGAGGTCGACTGCGTCCTGCCGGGCTTGTTCTGCTTCATCTTCTGAGTAGAGCTTGACTCTGGGAGCGTTGTGAAGCAGGTCACTCGGTAAGACTGCCTCGGCTCCATAGACCAGAAAGAATGGGGTTCTTCTGGTCGATCGATTCGGGGTTGTCCTCAATCCCCAAAGGACTGATGGAAGCTCGTCGACCCATGCACCTGCTGCGTGCTTGAGATCACGCATCAATCGGGGTTTCAGTCCTTTGAGAATTAGGCCGTTTGCCCTTTCTGCTTGCCCATTCGACTGGGGGTGAGCGACCGAAGCATAGTCGACCCGAGTGCCCTGAGAGGCGCAAAAGGCCCTGAATTTGTCGGAATCGAAGTTTGACCTGTTGTCGATGATGATGCTGTGCGGAACTCCATATCTGAATATCAACTCTCTGACAAAACTGATAGCGGTGCAAGCATCAAGATTCTTGATAGGCTTGGCCTCAATCCATTTGGTGAACTTGTCGACTGCTACCAGCACATGAGTGAAGCCGCTCCTGCCTGTTCTCAGTGGTCCAACCATGTCCAACCCCCAAACAGCGAAGGGCCAGACGAGTGGAATGGTTTTCAGGGCCAACGCGGGCTTGTGTGGCATGTTGGAGTAATACTGACATCCTTCACATTTGTCGACTATTTCTTTGGCCATCTCATTGGCTCTTGGCCAGTAGAACCCCGCTCGGTATGCTTTAGCCACTATGGTCCAAGAGGACGCATGATGGCCACAGGTCCCCGAGTGGATATCGTTAAGGATCATCTGACCTTCTTCTGGTTTAATACACTTCTGGCCGACCCCAGTCGCGCTTTCTCTATATAATTGTCCCTTTATGACTGTAAAGGCTTTGGATCGACGAACGATCTGTCGAGCTTCTTCTTCATCTTCTGGGAGTTCTTTCCTTAGGATGTACGCGATGTACGGTTCTGTCCAGATGGGAGTGATAACCAGGACTTCCATGATCAAGTCGACCACAGCTGGCACTTCGACTTCAGTCGGATCCGTGGCACTTTTTGGCTGCGGGGCCTCTTCAGTGAAGGGATCCTCCTGGACTGATGGTGTGTGGATGTGTTCCAGAAACACATTGCTGGGAATGGCTTCTCTTTTGGAACCTATTTTTGCCAGATCATCAGCTGCTTGATTTTTCAGTCGGGGTATGTGATGAAGCTCTAACCCCTCGAATTTCTTCTCCAGTTTTCTCACTGCATTGCAATAACCAGTCATGGCTGGACTTCTGACATCCCATTCCTTTATCACTTGATTGATCACCAAATCTGAGTCACAATAGACCATGAGGCGACGGACGCCGAGTGAAATGGCCATGCGCAACACATATAAAAGTGCTTCGTATTCTGCCTCGTTGTTAGAGGAATCAAAGTGGATTTGAAGAACATATCAGAGTTTATCTCCTCTGGGAGAGACCAACACCACTCCGGCTCCGGAACCATTTATCATCTTGGAACCGTCAAAGAACATGGTCCGATGCTCCGAGTGGACCCGAGTCGGCAGTTGCTGTTCAATCCACTCGGCGATGAAATCCGCGATTGCCTGGGACTTGATAGCTTTCTTTGCCTCAAACTTGATATCTAGAGGAAGGAGTTCAATCGCCCATTTTGCCACTCGACCAGTTGCATCCTTGTTATGCAAGATCTCTGACAACGGAGCGTCGCTGACGACTATAATGGAATGATCAGAGAAGTAGTGGGCAACTTTCTTTGTGGTCATATAAATCCCATATATGAGCTTCTGATAATGAGGATATCTTTGCTTCGATGGGGTCAAGACTTCAGAAATATAATACACTGGGTGCTGAAATTTGAAGGCTTTCCCTTCTTCTTCCCGCTCGACCATGAGTACCGTACTGACGACTTGTCCTGTGGCTGCAATGTAAAGCAGCAAAGGCTCCTTGCTGATTGGGGCAGCAAGCACCGACTGGGTGGAGAGCAGAGCTTTGAGTTCTGCGAACGCTGCGTCGGCTTCAGGAGTCCACTCGAACTTGTCAGATTTCTTCATCAATCGGTAAAGAGGTAATGCCTTTTCACCGAGACGAGATATGAATCGACTTAGGGCGGCCAAGCAACCAGTAAGCTTCTGAACATCGTGCACTCGCACAGGACTTTTCATGCGGAGTATAGTACCAACTTTTTCTGGATTGGCATCGATTCCCCGTTCGGAAACGACAAAACCGAGTAACTTTCCGCCAGGAACCCCGAATGTGCATTTTGATGGATTAAGCTTGATATCAAACCTTCTGAGGTTGGCAAAGGTTTCAGCAAGGTCAGTCAGCAGGTCGGAACCCTTCCATGACTTGACCACAATATCATCCATGTACGCCTCCACATTCTGACTGATTTGGGTGAGCAAACACTTCTGAATCATCCTCATGAATGTGGCTCCGGCATTCTTGAGGCCGAATGGCATGGTAACATAACAGAAGCACCCAAATGGAGTGATGAAAGCTGTTTTGATCTCGTTAGGTCCATATAGACGGATCTGATGGTACCCGGAATAGGCGTCTAAAAAAGACAGTCGCTCACATCCCGCAGTCGAGTCGACTATCTGGTCAATGCGGGGGAGAGGAAAATGGTCTTTCGGGCAGGCCCGATTGATATGTTTAAACTCAATGCACATGCGAAGTGACTTGTCCTTCTTGGGGACCATGACAACATTGGTGAGCCACTCGGAGTGGTAGATTTCTCAGATGAACTCTGCCGCTAAGAGCCGAACTACCTCTTCGCCAATGGCCTTTCTCTTCTGGACGGCGGACCGTCGGAGATGTTCCTTGACAGGTTTTATTTTTGAGTCGACTCTCAGGCGATGCTCAGCCAGCTCCCTGGGAACACCTGGCATGTCAGAAGGCTTCCATGCGAAAATGTCCCAGTTCTCACGGAGGAATTGGATGAGTGCCTCTTCCTATTTGGAGTCGAGTGTTGTCGAGATATGAGTCGGAGCAGCGCCGGGATCGGTCGGGTGGATGTGAGCTTTCTTCGTATCGCCAATCGACTGGAAAGCCGATTCTGTGGCGGGCTTCTTGGCTCGCAACAAATCACTCGGGTCTGCAGTCTTCTGGAATTCCTGCAACTCCACCACTGCCATCTGAGCATCAGCGATCTTCGAACCTTTCTAAAAACATTCTTCCGCTTTTTTCCGATTGCCCGTAATAGTGATCACACCTTTAGGGCCAGGCATCTTCAATTTGAGATACATAACATGGTCGGGCCATGAAGCGTGCATAAGCCGGCCTGCCCAAAATAGCATGGTAGGCACTCTGGAAGTCTACAACTTCAAATGTCAACCTTTCCTTGCGGTAATTCTTGGAATCACCGAAAACCACATCAAGAGCAATCTGGCCGAGTGATTCAGCCTTCTTCCCAGGAATGACTCCATGGAAACTCATGTTGCTGGCACTGAGTCTGGACATCGGAATGCCCATCCCTTTCAACGTCTCAGCATATAATATGTTCAAACCACTGCCACCATCCATGGTTAGTCGAGTGCCTTCAACCACTGGGTCGACCACGAGAGCTTGCCTCCCAGGGGTGGCAATATGCATTGGGTGATCGGACTGGTCGAACGTGATGGCAGTCTGAGACCATTTCAAATAACTTGGTGTTGTCGGAGCAACCATATTCACCTCTCGGTTGATGACTTTCAGTCGACTTTTGCTCTCAACATCAGCAAAACTCATCAGGGTGGAATTGACTTGGGGGCATCCATCGTCACTATCTTCTTTGTCCTCAATTTTGTTTGACTCCTTTTCTTTATCTTTGGGTTGCTTGCCCTGGAACTGCTGGATCAAGAGTCGACACTGTCGAATGGTATGTTTCGGGTAAATGAAATTACCCTCTTCATCTTTCTTTGTGTGGACGAGGCATGGCAAGTCCAACACATCATTTCCGTCCTGGTCTTTAACCTTTTTAGGGTTCCAAGGCCCTTTAGGTTTCCCTTTAAACTTTCCTTGGGTTAAAGCCAAGGCTTCCCTGGGAGCCGCTGGCTCGGCTTTCCGCTTCTGTTTCCGATTGGAATTGCCCCCGGGTTCTTGGGCGACTGACTTGAGTTTGCCACTCCTGAGCCGATCTTCATCTTCGCCATTAGCGTACTAGGTGACAATCTCCATCATCCGATTCAGGGACATATCCCCAGTTTGACCGAATTTCAAATTCAGTTCTCTATACTTGACGCCTTCCTTGAAGGCACAAACTGCTTGGTGGTCAGACACATTCTCCACCGAGTGATGTAACGTGATCCACCTCTGGATGTAATCCCTCAAAGTTTCATTTGGCTTCTGTACACAAGACCGCAGTTCCGTCAGTCTTGCCGGCTGCTTGCACGTACCTTCAAATGTGGTGACGAACACTCGGGAGAGATCCTCCCAAGTGTAAATGCTGCTAGGTGCTAACTGGTTCAGCCACGCTCTGGCCGAGCCCTCCAACATGAGAGGGAGGTGCTTCATGGCCACTTCATCATTGCCGCCGCCGATCTGGATGGCCACTCGGTAATCTTCAAGCCAAGTATCGGGCTTGGACTCGCCAGTGAACTTACTGACTCCAGTCGCCAACCTGAAGTTGGGAGGAATCACAGCGGCCCTGATGGCCCTACTAAAGCATTCTGGCCCCGAAACATGCACTCTGCTGCTAGTAGGTGCATCTCTGTCGTGACCTTCTCGGTGAGCCCTGTTCCTGTCGACCAAACCCTGGACAAGAATGGATCTCGCGTCAAAGCCTGGCCCTCTGGGGTCGACTGGAATCCTTCGCCCACCACTATGAGGGCGCCTGTCATCCTGCTGGCAAGGCACATATGACCCGCTCCTCGGGGGAGGCGTGGGCACTCGACGTCGTCCGTCATGATCGACTCGGTGATCATACTGCTCATGGTTCCCATACTGGTCACGCCGGTCTCCACGTCCCTCACGCCTTGGGGGCGATCTCGGGCTGTTAGCCGACTGGACTGTGTCCGTGGCAACGGATCTGCTGTGAATCCTGTTCCACGACTGAGAAATAGGGGAATTCTGATCTCCTACTGCCCGGAGTAACGCTCTGATCTGTAGCAATCCTCTGCCAGCCTCCGACTGGGAAGGCTGAATCGACTCTGCTATGCAAGCTGCAGCTGCTAAATTCTGAATCGGAGTTCGATATACCTGCAGGGGCGGGAAGAGCTGACGTCGACTGGATTCGGGAATCCGTTGTCGTGCACGCTCGTCGAGTGCTCGCTGGAGGTTCTCCAGTCGAGTGCGCTCGACTAAGTTTGCCAGGCGCGCGTCCCCCAAGGCGTGAGCCTCGGGGGTCTCTCCAACGATAGGAGTGTGCAGTGCATCCATGTTCCGGCGGCGAAGTTCTTCTCTCTACAGCGATGTGAGAGGCTCGGGAAGATACTCCTCATGGAGACGCGACGGGTCGCCTCCACCCGCGCCTCTGTCGGTACGGGGAAAACCGGGAGGACTGGGTGGTCCATCGACCATCAGAACCTCCGCCGCCGGATCGCTGCTGTCGCACTCGGATGCGGTCTCTGCGGAGCCAGTCGACAGGTCGAACAGGCCGTAGAGGGATTCGTCGGGCTCGATCGCCGCAACCTAGGGGGTGGCCGACTAACGCGCCACCGCGTGCCTCACCCACTGCTGATGTCTCGACCGACCGGAACGCTTGCGCCGGCGGGAAACGGGGAGTGAGGACAACACAGGAGCCGACCGATAGGGGGTCGATGGTTGCCGCAGGAGAACGCCGCGGACGCACGCGCTAAAGTGCATTGCCCCGTGAGCAGGGAGTGCATCCACGTCCAGCGGAGCCTCCTGGAGCCAAGCAAAGTTGTCGACGATGAACGTGAGCGCGCCGAGATGGATCTCGCGGCCCTCCACCGAAACTCCGCCGAAAACCATGATGATTCGGGTCGGAAAAAGTCGCAACTTCTCCAACAAACGCTAAAACACCTGCCCCAAGGTGGGCGCCAACTGTCGTGGTTCTAAGTCTGACAGTAGTGTAGGGGGGAAGTATGGAGAGGCAAGATCTTAGCTGTGGGGAAGTTGTAAGCACGCAAGGTTTACGAGTTCAGGCCCTTCTCGGAGGAAGTAATAGCCCTACGTCTCGGAGCCCGGAGGCGGTCGACTGGATTATATGAATATGGGTTACAGAGGTGCGAGCCCTTGTCTCGGAGGAGGGGGGGTGGCTTATATAGAGCGCGCCAGGACCCCGGCCAGCCCATGTTACAAAGGGTTCAATGTACATTAAGGCAGAGCGTTACTGGTAACGCTAGTAATAAAGTGTTATGATGACCATAAAAGCTACTTAATGACCAACCGTTAGCGTGCGGAGTGACTTCAGGTCTCCTGGCCGTCGAGTGGTTGGATCTTGGTTGAGTGATTGTTTCTTGGTCGAGCGTCTTCGAGTCTGTCGAGTGGAACACCTCCAAGTCGATTGAACGGTGGTTTCTTCTAGAGATGTCCTTGGGTAGAGCAGTTAGGACAGGCCCATGACCCTACCCTAGGTACATAGCTTCATCACCCCCCTCCACCATAGTCCACCTTGATAATACTGTAGCGGTGCTTAGGCGAAGCCCTGCGTCGGTAGAACATCAACATCGTCACCATGCCGTCGTGCTGACGAAACTCTCCCTCAACACTCGGCTGGATCGGAGTTCGAGGGACGTCATCGGGCTGAGCGTGTGCTGAACTCGGAGGTGCCGTACGTTCGGTACTTGGATCGGTCGGATCGGGAAGACGTACGACTACTTCCTCTACCTTGTGTCAATGCTTCCGTTGCCGGTCTACGAGGGTACGTATACAACACTCTCCCCTCTCGTTGCTATGCATCACCATGATCTTGCGTGTGCGTAGGAATTTTTTTGAAATTACTATGTTACCCAACAGTGGCATCCGAGCCTAGGTTTTATGCGTTGATGTAATATGCACGAGTAGAACACTAGTGAGTTGTGGGCGATATAAGTCATACTGCTTACCAGCATGTCACACTTTGGTTCGGCAGTATTGTTGGATGAAGTGGCCCGGACCGACATTACGCGTATGCTTACGCGAGACTGGTTCTACCGACGTGCTTTGCACACAGGTGGCTGGCGGGTGTCAGTTTCTCCAACTTTAGTTGAACCGAGTGTGCCTACGCCCGGTCCTTGCCAAGGTTAAAACAACACCAGCTTGACAAACTATCATTGTGGTTTTGATGCGTAGGTAAGAACGGTTCTTGCTCAGCCCGTAGTAGCCAGGTAAAACTTGCAACAACAAAGTAGAGGACGTCTAACTTGTTTTTGCAGAGCATGTTGTGATGTGATATGGTCAAGTCGTGATGAAATATAAGTTGTTGTATGAGATGATCATGTTTTGTTGAAGTTATCGGCAACTGGCAAAAGCCTTATGGTTATCTCTCTATTGCATAAGATGCAAGCGCCAAATAATTGCTTTACTTTATCGCTATGTGATAGCAATAGTTGCAAGAGCAATTGTCGGCGAGACAACCATGTGACGACACATTGATATAGATCAAGATGATGGAGATCATTGTGTCATGCCGGTGACGAAGGAGATCATGATGATGCTTTGAAGATGGAGATCAAATGCACAAGATGATGATGGACATATCATGTCACATATTATGATTGCATGTGATGTTTATCTTTTATACATCTTATTTTGCTTAGTTCGGCAGTAGCTTTATAAGATAATCTCTCACTAAATTATCAAGGTATAAGTGTTCTTCCTGAGTATGCACCGTTGCGAAAGTTCTTCGTGTTGAGACACCACGTGATGATCGGGTGTGATAGTCTCTATGTTCAAATACAACGGGTGCAAAATAGTTGCACACGCGAAATACTCAGGTTAAACTTGACAAGCCTAGCATATAACAGATATGGCCTCAGAACACGGAGACCAAAAGGTCGAGTGTGAATCATATAGTAGATATGATCAACATATTGATGGTCACCATTGATACTACTCCATCTCACGTGATGATCGGACATGGTTTAGTTGATTTGGATCACGTGATCACTTAGAGGATTAGAGGGATATCTTTCTAAGTGGGAGTTCTTAAGTAATATGATTATTTGAACTTTAATTTATCATGAACTTAGTCCTGGTAGTATTAGCATATCTATGGTGTAGATCAATAGCTCGCGGTGTTGCTCCCCGTTTAATTTTTATATGTTCCTAGAGTAAACTAAGTTGAAAGATGTTAGTAGCAATGATGCGGATTGGATCCGTGATCTGAGGTTTATCCTCATTGCTGCATAGAAGAATTATGTCCTTGATGCACCGCTAGGTGACAGACCTATTGCAGGAGCAGATACAGACGTTATGAACGTTTGGCTAGCTCAATATGATGACTACTTGATAGTTTAGTGCACCATGCTTAAACAGCTTAGAATCGGGACTTCAAAGACGTTTTGAACGTCATGGACCATATGAGATGTTCCAGGAGTTGGAAGTTAATATTTCAAGTAAATACCCAAGTTGAGAGATATGAAGTCTCCAACAAGTTCTATAGCTGAAAGATGGAGGAGAATAGCTCAAGTAGTGAGCATGTGCTCAGATTGTCTGGGTACTACAATCGCTTGAATCAAGTGGGAGTTAATCTTCCAGATAAAATAGTGATTGACATAATTCTCTAGTCACCATCGCCAAGTTAGTAGAACTTCATGATGAACTATAATATGCAAGGGATAATGGAAACGATTCCCAAGCTCTTCGTGATGCAAAAATCAGCGAAGGTAGAAATCAAGAAAAACATCAAGTGTTAATGGTTGACAAGACCACTAGTTTCAAGAGAAAGGGCAAAGGGAAGAAGGGGAACTTCAAGAAGAACGGCAAACAAGTTGCTGCACAAGTGAAGAAACCCAAGTCTAGACCTAAGCCTGAGACTAAGTGCTTCTACTGCAAAGGGACTGGTCACTAGAAGCGGAACTACCACAAGTATTTGGTGGATAAGAAGGATGGCAAAGTGAACAAAGCTATATTTGATATACATATTATTGATGTGTACTTCACTAGTGTTTATAGCAACCCCTCGATATTTGATACTGGTTCAGTTGCTAAGAGTAGTAACTCGAAATGGGAGTTGCAAAATAAACAGAGACTAGTTAAGGGTGAGGTGACGATGTGTGTTGGAAGTGGTTCCAAGATTGATATGATCATCATCGCACACTCCCTATACTTTCGGGATTAGTGTTGAACCTAAATAAGTGTTATTTGGTGTTTGCATTGAGCATGAATATGATTTGATCATGTTTATTGCAATACGGTTATTCATTTAAGTAAGAGAATAAATTGTTGTTCTGTTTACATATATGGTTACACACCCAATGAAAATGGTCCGTTGGATCTCGATCGTAGTGATACACATATTCATAATATTGAAACCAAAAGATGCAAAGTTAATAATGATAGTGCAACTTATTTGTGGCACTGCCGTTTAGGTCATATTGGTGTAAAGCGCATGAAGAAAATCCATGCTGATGGGCTTTTGGAATCACTTGATTATGAATCAGTTGATGCTTGCGAACCATGCCTCATGGGCAAGATGACTAAGACTCCGTTCTCCGGAACAATGTAGCAAGCAACAGATTTGTTGGAAATCATGCATACTGATGTATGTGGTCCGATGAATATTGAAGCTCGCGGCAGGTATCATTATTTTTTGATCTTCACAGATGATTTGAGCAGATATGAGTATATCTACTTGATGAAACACAAGTCTGAAACATTTGAAAAGTTCAAAGAATTTCAGAGTGAAGTGGAGAATCATCGTAACAAAATAAAAGTTTCTACGATATGATCGCAGAAATAAAATATTTGAGTTACGAGTTTGGCCTTCAGTTAAAACAATGTGAAATAGTTTCACTACTCACGCCACCTGGAACACCACAGTGTAATGGTGTGTCTGAACGTCATAACCGTGCTTTATTAGATATGGTGCGATATATGATGTCTCTTACCGATTACCACTATTGTTTTGGGGTTATGCATTAGAGACAACTACATTCACGTTAAATAGGGCACCATCTAAATCCGTTGAGACGACACCGTATGACTGTGGTTTGGCGAGAAACCTAAGATGTCGTTTCTTAAAGTTTGGCACTGTGATGCTTATGTAAAAAAGTTTCAACATGATAAGCTCGAACCCAAATCGGAGAAGTAAATCTTCATAGGATACCCAAAAGAAAATGTTGGGTACACCTTCTATCACAGATCCGAAGGCAAGATATTCATTGCTGAGAATGGGTCCTTTCTAGAGAAGGAGTTTCTCTTGAAAGAAGTGAGTGGGAGGAAAGTAGAACTTGATGAGGTAACTATACCTGCTCCCTTATTGGAAAGTAATTCATCACAGAAATTTGTTCCTGTGACTACTACACCAATTAGTGAGGAAGCTAATGATGATGATCATGTAACTTCATATCAAGTTACTACCGAACCTCGTAGGTAAACTAGAGTGAGATCCGCACCAGAGTGGTATGGTAATCCTGTTCTAGAGATCATGTTACTTGACCATGACGAACCTACGAACTATGAGGAAGCGATGATGAGCCCAGATTCCGCGAAATGGCTTGAGGCCATGAAACCTGAGATGAGATCCATGTATGAGAGCAAAGTATGGACTTTGATTGACTTGCCCAATGATCGGCGAGCCATTGAGATTAAATGGATCTTCAAGAGGAAGACAGACGCTGATAGTAGTGTTACCATCTACAAAGCTAGAATTGTCGCAAAAAGGTTTTCGACAAGTTCAAGGTGTTGACTACGATGAGAGTTTCTCACTCGTATCTATGCTTAAGTCTGTCCAAATCATGTTAGCAATTGCCACATTTTATAAAATCTGGCAAATGGATAAACAAAACTGCATTCCTTAATGGATTTATTAAAGAAGAGTTGTATATGATGCAACCAGAAGGTTTTGTCAATCCTAAAGGTGCTAGCAAAATATGCAAGCTCCAGCGATCCATCTATGGACTGGTGCAAGCATCTCGGAGTTGGAATATACGCTTTGATAAGTTGATCAAATCATATAGTTTTATACAGACTTGCGGTGAAGCCTGTATTTACAAGAAAGTGAGTGGGAGCACTACAACATTTCTGATAAGTATATGTGTATGACATATTGTTGATCGGAGATAATGTAGAATTATTCTGCAAAGCATAAAGGAATGTTTGAAAGGAGTTTTTTCAAAGAAAGACCTCGGTGAAGCTGCTTACATATCGAGCATCAAGATCCATAGAGATAGATCAAGACGCTTGATAAGTTTTTTCAATAAGTACATACCTTGACAAGATTTTGAAGTAGTTCAAAATGGAACAGTCAAAGAAGGAGTTCTTGCCTGTGTTACAAAGGTGTGAAGTTGAGTAAGACTCAAAACCCGACCACGGCAGAAGATAGAGAGAGAATGAAAGTCATTCCCTATGCCTCAGCCATAGGTTCTATAAAGTATGCCATGCTGTGTACCAGACCTATTGTATACCCTGCCCTGAGTTTGGCAAGGGAGTACAATAGTGATCTAGGAGTAGATCACTGGACATTGGTCAAAATTATCCTTAGTGGAATAAGGATATGTTTCTCGATTATGGAGGTGACAAAAGGTTCGTCGTAAAAGGTTACATCGATGCAAGTTTTGACACTGATCCAGATGACTCAAAGTCTCAATCTGGATACATATTAAAAGTGGGAGCAATTAGCTAGAGTAGCTTAGTGCAGAGCATTGTTGACATAGAAATTTGCAAAATACTTACGGATCTGAATGTGGCAGACCCGTTGACTAAACTTCTCTCACAAGCAAAACATGATCACACCTTAGTACTCTTTGGGCATTAATCACATAGCAATGTGAACTAGATTATTGAATCTAGTAAACCCTTTGGGTGTTAATCACATGGCACTACAGGAATCAGGGAATTTGCCATCAGCTTATTCTTTGTCGTCTGCTAGCAGACGGCAAAGAGGGTCTTTGTCGTCTGCTTTTAAAAAGCAGACGGCAAAAAACTGGCTGATGGCAAATATATTATTTGCCATTTGCCATTTCTTTGCCGTCAGCTAGCGGACGGCAGAGCTTCAGAAGGCAGACGGCAAAGAGCCCAACTGGGCCCCACTGGACCCTGCGGCTGGTTAATCTAGACAGGCTGGCTGAAGTGGACGGCAAAGGTTCCAAAGGCACACGGCAAAGAAACACTCACGGCAAAGAGAAAGCACAGCTCGCGGATCAATCACCTGGATCGATGAGTTGGCAAGATCTCAGACACACGTTCTGTCGGATGCATACCCCACACACCCACGATGCACGCGCCCCCAAGGCAACACCTGCGCGCCCCATGCCCCCACTGCCTGCCTTATCCATCGGTCTCACCCACCCACCACTTCTCTCTCATCTCTCTTCCTGCTCCCGATCTCACCCACCCCACCACGTCTCTCTCTCTCTCATCTCTCTCCCTGCTCCCGATCTCACCTACCCGCCACCACCCGCCACCGCCCCGGCCCCGTCCTCGCCGGCCACCACATCGCCTGCCGGCCGCGGCCACTTCCACCTTCACCCCCAGCTCCGTCGCCCCCGACCACTTCCCCCGTCGCC
>NC_041386.1:32367941-32379735 GCF_002162155.2 Triticum dicoccoides | reverse complement strand
CGGCCGGCCCCCACCTTGCTGGCCGCCATCTCGCCGATCGGTCCCGGCCTCGCTGGCCGCCATCTCGCCCGCCGGCCCCGGCCCGTCCCCCTCGCTCGTCCCCCCGGCGGCCTCCGTGCCCCGTCGCCCCGTCGCCCCCAGCGGAATCCGTGCCCCGTCGCCCCCGATGTCAGCAGCAGCACCGACGGCTGAGCTCCCGATGGCCGCCGACCACCTGTAGCCCCTGAAGGCCGCGTCCTGCACGCCCATCCGCGCAATCCAGGTCGCCACGGATGCCCTCGCCGGCGAGCGTGTGGTCGTGGGCGGCTGGGTCCGGGCCGGCCGCGTCCAGTGCGGTGGCACCATGGCCTTCGTGGCCGTCAATGACGACTCCTGCCACGCTAGCCTCTAGCTTGTCATCGAGGCGCCCCGGAAGAGCAAGGACCGCCATTGATCTGGACGTCGAGGCCGGGGCGGTTGCGAGGATGAGGAGCGAGCTCACGTTCACCAGGCACTTGTTCTTCCGGGTCACCACGTTGTTCATGTAAATGGAGTAATTTTGTGTAGATGGAGCAGATGCAAACCTATTCTGTGTAAATAAACTAATTTGGTATTGTGAAATTTGTTCATTTGTCGTCGATTGTTGGAACAAAGCTTAGATGGATACTGTGGTGCACTTGGGCTGCTGGTTCACTATATTTTAATAAACAAAATCCTTTGATGTCTCTGATTTTAATAAACGTGTAGATGGGTAGTTCTTTCTTTTGTTATGCATATTCCTTGTCATTTGGTCATCCTCGTCTATGTCACTCTTACTATGTAATAGTTGCTTCTGTTTAGAATGTCATTCTCGTCTGGATCACGAGAGTCTGAATGCTGCAAATGGGTGCGTTTTGGTGGTGTAGCAAGACTTTTTATGAACTATCATGTCTTGTTGTTTATGTCAGTACTAGTCACTAGTCAGTGTTTGAATGTTGTATATATCGTTGTTTCAAACTGTTTATTGTCTCGAACTACTGGTGGGCTAAATGAGGGCATCACCATTCTCCAGTGTTCAGGGTATATCTCCTTTTTTCAAGTTATATAATTTGAGCTCAGTGTCTTTTCGATGATGTACACTTGTTTGGGCCAGTGAGGTGTCGTTGAATATGGGCCGAGTAGTAACGCAATGCCAAACAGGTCAATTACGACTCTTAGGCCGTGCTCTCAAAAGATCCTGAAAAAAGGTCGGGCTCTCCAAAAAAGAAAGAATAAGGACTCTTAGGCCGACATGTGGGCGCCACCGGTGTTTTCGTGCACTTGCGCGCCGAGAGCATATTGGCGCGTGCTCGAAATTCATGCTACCTTTTCATCCCCAGTCTCCCGCCCCTCCCCCACCTCTGGAATCTCGATTCCTACTCTAGTTCCCCCCAAATCCCCCTCCTGTACTCCCTGTACTCAAGCGCACTGTCATGTCGCTGGTCAACGCGGATCTCCGAGCCGGAGATCCTGAGGTCCGTCCTGCCTTCGGTCGCTGCGTGTTGTCGCTCAACAGTGGCATGGCGACGCTTGACGACCAGTTTGCCGGCAAAGTGCTGATGGTAACCATCAATGGCGACCGGCCTCCCGTCTCACTGGACGACCTTGTCAAAGCTCTTGGCATTGCGCACGGCATCCAAATAAGTGATTTGCTCGTCGAAGTCTGTCTGCCACCGGCTGATTTCTTCGTCAGGTTCCGGACAACTTTTGACTGCAGTCGTGTGTTCGAATCTTCCTGGTGTTTGTTCTACAATGGCGCGCTAGTGAGCTTTGATCGGTGGCACCCAGGATGGGGCTTGGTGCCCTCTGAGCTTGAGTTTTTAACGAAGCTTAACTTCCACGGCATGCCTCGACGTGCTTGAAACAGCGAGTCCATGAACGAGCTTATCAACGACCATGGAGGTGAGCTCGTAAGTATGTTTGTTCCTCCAGACATCTGGGCTATGATGGTTATGGCATGGATGAAGAAGTTGTCCACCATACCGAAGGTGATTGGTGTTGAGATACCGGTGCAGGAACCGGGGTTGTACTATTCGTCACCACCAAGGCCGCCGCGGACCACGTTAGGGATGTACCTGTATCGAGTGTTCGTGCATGTCGAAGAAGTGGTCAATCCATCAATCGAAGTCCTGCCGCTGTCGCTGGTGCCAGGGTCCGTCGACGATGTCCATTACAGGAGTCAACGTCAGACTTTCCCCGTGTTGCTTGGAACGATGGATGGCACAGGGCCTACTCCATCGCGCGGCGGAGGCCACTACTTCTTTGGGAGAAGAGGCAGGGCTGGCTGCCTGGATGTGCTCTAATTTGAGGTAACAACTGAATCTTGTCAGATACTAGTTAAATCCGAGCTATGGGTGTGAAGCATTGATATGCCAGTACATTTGATTGTGACCTGTTCCTGAACTTTTTTTAGAAAGGTTGTACGTCAACTTAATGTGCTAGCAGAACTTATTGTGTTGTTTGTCTGTTTTCTTTGCACAACATTCAAGATATTTCCCCGTCATTGATAAAGACGATGAACCATTATGTACGACTTCGTTGGTTTCAACATAGCCCTTCCCGTAACGATCCACTGCTTCCATTCTGATTGTGCCGCCTGCGTGAAATTTTTGTATGCAAGTTCAGTGTGCTATGATGTTCTATATGATTGTGTCAACTATATAAGTTTTACTGAGCATCAGCAATGCATATGGCTGAAAGATGTATTTACGAGCATCGACCGATGGGTCTCTATCTCTCTCTCTCTCTCTCTCACACACACACACGCGCGCGCGCGCACACAAGTGGGACCCGTTGAATTATTTATTTGCTCGTGACAGCTTTTAATTAGGTTCCACCGTAATCTAACTTTTTTTTAAGTTATTAATTGAACTCAGTGACTTCAAAAAGTTGAATAGAAGCTTTGTTTGGACCTTTTCTGTGTCGCTGAATGTGAGTTGAGTAACCATATTAGGTTGTACTGTACTACACGAGCCTTTTTTTCAACATCAGCAATGCAACTGGGTCGACAGTTGTACACAATATCGAGGTCAACTTGTTATTCTCCGCCCCGCTGGGCTGCAAACTTTTCTAGGAGGTATGTATTAGGCTTAACAAGAAAATGGACTTTAAGAAATAATAAATGGGATGTAATTATAATAACTGGACAGTTACTATGCACCAAACACATAATTAGTTTGAACAATATATTATTTTTAGAATTTGAAAATTTTAATTTCATTACTTGTTGCGCGCGCAATATTTCGTTGGATTTTAATGTAATATAACTTTATTTTGAAATTATATTTAACCTGACTAGAAATTTCAGATACAAATATTTCGGATCCCATCAAAATGTGGGAATTTTTTTTGAATTCTGTTTTGAGCAGTTGTTTGAAATTATTAATCGTTTTCCTAGCTAAAAGTTGGGCTGTACTTTTAACAAACTGTAAATGGGTTGTAGTAAATTTCATTAGAATTAAAAAATGGGATGTACATTCTTACAAATCGCAAATGGGCTATATGTTCTCTGCCAAATCCGAGCTGTGGGCCTACTAAGTTGACGCGTACCAAGGGCTTTCTCAACTTAGTCAATATAAACGATTCTAGCTGCAGTGATCGTACGATGTCCATCCAACGGCCGTAGTGCTTCTTCAACCTCTGGTCTTCTTGCTCCAGCCGCCCAAAGCAGCGCTGGTCATGTCGCGTGCTCCTGCCTCCCGTGGCCGGCTGTGATGCCGCGGAGACCTCACCGCCCCATAATACTCCCGCCGCTAGCCAGACCATCCCTCTACTCACCCACACCCCCTGTTATTCTGCGGCGATGGCAGCCTCACACCGCAGCCGAACCAGTGAACCCTCGTACTTCTCTCCGCGCGGGCTTCCACTGCTGCGTCTTCCCCGGCTTCGCGTCGTCCCCTTCCCAGGCTTCGCCGTCATCCAGAACACCACCCTGGTGCTCTCCGCGCGGCATGGTCAATGTGGTCAACGACCGACTTTCATCGGAAAAATACTGTACGTGGAGAGGCTGACAGCTGGGTCCAGGCGGCCGCAAGGAAGTGCCTCCTTATTACGCGCAAAATAATTATTCCTCCACCTGACAGCAGGGACCCACCGGATGGGCCACCTTATTTCGTGAAAAAAAATGTTTCTCCCTGACTGTTGGGACCAACCGGACGGGCCAGCGTATTTCGCGAAAAAAATGTTCCCCCCGCTGTCAGCTCGGACCCACCAGAAGTGCCTCCTTATTACAAAAAAAAATGAATACCCCCTGCTAGCTGGGACCCACCATGGTGGGAGGGTGACTTGTGGGCCTACTAAGTTGACTGGGACGGGGGCCTTTGTCAACTTTAGTCAATATGAACGATTCTAGCTCCAGTGACCATACGATGTCCATCCAACGGTCGTAGTGCTTCTTCAACCTCTGATCTTCTTGCTCTAGCCGCTCAAAGCAGCGCCGGTCGTGCCGCATGCTCCTGCCTCCCGTGGCCGGCTGTGCTGCCACGGAGGCATCACCGCCCCCTACTATTCCCACCGCTGGCCAGACCCTGTGGCGACGGCAGCCTCACACCGCAGCCGAACCAGTGAACCCTCGTACTCCTCTCCGCGCGGGCTTCCACTGTCGCATCTTCCCCAGCTCCCTGTCGTCCCCTTCCTAGGCCTCGTCGTTGTCCACCGCCCTGGTGCTCTCGGTGCGGCGTGGTCAACGTGGTCCAGGAACGACTTCCATTGGACGTGGACTGTACGTGGAGAGGCTGACAGCTGGGTCCACGTCCGCAGCAAGGAAGTGCCTCCTTATTACGTGGAAAATAATGATTCCTCCACCTGACAGTTGGGACCCACCGGACGGGCCACTGTATTTCGCGAAAAAAATGTTTCCCCCTGACTGCTGGGACCCGTCAGCTACATCTTCGCACGCAAGGAAGTGCGTCCGGGCAAAAAAAAAACAATTCGCCCCCTTGACTGCTGGGACCCACCAGCTACATCTTCGCAGGCAAGGAAGTGCCTGACAGTCGGGACCCACCTGGTCGAAGCGTACGTAGCGTTGTCGTTCTGGTCGTGAACGTGTACGTACATATATACTGGTGGATGTAGAGGCGCGCACGTGTCGTAGTAGAGGCGCGCACGTAGCATGTGCACGTACGTACAGCGGCCAGGGTGCAAGAAAGAAAATATGGCCACGTATGTGTACATACGGGCGGGGTCTCGAACGCCTACTCGCGCATACGTACGGCCAGGGCTCGTGTACATGGCTGGGTCGGAACGGAGAAACAGCATCGTCGTCGTGTTCATGGAGAGGCAACGGAACGCGTCGTGTTCATGGGGAGGCAACGGAATACGTCGTGTTCATCAGGAGGCAACGGAACGCGTAGGAGCCAACCGGCTGGGTCGGAACGGAATGCGTGGTCGTGTTCATCGGGAGGGCTTGGACGGAACAGGCGATGGAAACGAGGCCTGGCGTACCGCACAACGAAGGAAACGGACCTTCTACGTTCGGAGCAGGGTCCTGTTGATCGGGAGTGGTCTGGTGTACCGCAAAACGGAGGAAACGGACCTCCTACGGTCGAAACGAGGGTCCTGTTGATCGGGAGGGGTGTGACATACCGCAAAACAGATGAAACGGACCTCCTACGGTCGAAACGGGGTCCTGTTGATCGGGAGGGGTGTGGCGTACCGCAAAACGGACGAAACGGACCTCCTACGGTCGAAACGAGGGTCCTGTTCATCAGGAGGGGTGTGGCGTACCGCAAAACAGGACTCCACGGGATACTGTTCATCTCCACCGTCGACCTCCTCCAGCCTCCACGGGCTACCGTCGACCTCCTCGGCCTCCACGGGCTCCTGTTCATCTAGCCTCCACCGCGCGCTACTCCGCCGGCTACTGTTCAACCACCCCTCCACGGGCACCCCTCCACCGTCTACTGTTCATCCATCCCTCCACACCACGGGGTCCTGTTCAACCACCCCTCCACGGGCACCCCCCTCACCGTCTACTATTCATCCAGCCCTCCACCACACCACGGGGTCCTGTTCATCCAGAGGCAATGCCACCACTCACTGTTCATCCACGCCCCCGGCAACGCTCACTGTTCATCCGAGAGGCAGCATCGATCGGCTTCAGTTAGCAGCAATAGCGAAGGAATCGCTCGATCGGGTTCAGTTAACAGCCATCGATCGATCGCTCGGGTTCAGTAACGCGTAGCCTGCAGTGCAATCGCTCGGGTTCCGTTAGAGCCCAACGCCTCGCCCGGGTTCGGTTAGAGCCAACACCTCGCACACACGCGCGTACGTGTACGAGAGAAACGCGCATCGCTCGGCCCCCGACCTCCCACCGTAACCGGGAACTCCCCGAAATCCCCCCCCCCTCGCTTCTACCACGGTTTTTTCCGTCATGGACGGCCCAAAGAATGTGAGAAATAAAAACAGCATAATGATCGATTGGGTGTCCAGGATTTGCCATCGCGTAACATGATACCAGTTTATGCAGAAGTTATTACCTCTTAAATCTCTACTCAAACTTGCCCGGGATGTGGTGTTTGCACATTCTCTTATGAGCACACTTGATCAGAATATCCGCAGAGTCAATACCTGACAAAAAGAAGCAACTAGTACACATAAGCACAAAAATAGCAATAGCATAAAAATGTTCTATGGCCACGGTGCCAAGTAAGTCATCTGGAACTCAACATTAGGCATAAGACGTCGTCATATATACCTGAAAGATAAGCTCCATGGACATAACCGTTGTAGTGCTCGCTGGTGTGCTCCCCACTGAAGTAAACCCTCCCGACCGGTGCCTATGTAACACAGGGGGAAAACAACAAAAGTTGCAATCACAAAAGTGTCAAATGAGAATTTTTTGGAATGCCGATCGACAGGTTTGGGGTACCACGCACCCTGAGCTGGTCGTATTCGTAGCGGTTGACGCCGATGGGCCAGTTGGAGAAGGTGCCCCTGTAGAACCTGTCGGACCACCACCGCGGCACGAGTATGTCCGTCGCGTCGGGGACGTCCTCGCCGAGGACTCCACGATCTCCGCCTTGGTCTGGTTGTCGGGCTGCTGCTCGGTCCGCCTCGACTCCTCGTCGGTGACGGTCACCAGGAGAACGTTGGCGCCTGGGTACTGCGCCTCAAGCTCCTGAACAGACAACAATTCAAGATCACCGATGAAGTTTTAAGTTGCAAAGTTAAACTGGACATCAATATCGTTTGTAGATTGTGATTACCTCCACACCCCGTAGTAGCCTCTCCTGCTGCTCGCGTAGAGGAAGAACTCCCTCCCTTTCCCTTCAGGCCAGAACTTCCGGGGGAACTTGACGAAGATCTTGGTGTACACAGCCATGTCGAACTGGTAGATCGAGAGGATCTTCCACGCCTGATACATCAAGAACGAGAAGCTCAGAATTCGGCTCAGCACCAACCAACAGATCATCAGTCAAGAAGCATGTATAAGCAGGACAGAGACTGACAGGAAGCCGTGGCTTAAACTGTATGAGATCGGATTGCAGGACCCCCACGCTGGTAGAGACCATGACGTAGTCTGCCTTGTACACCTTGTCGTCCTCCGTCTTGACGGCGACGCCGCTCCCGGAGTGGGAGATCTCTCTCACCACCTACAAACAATGGATTATCTCATCAATGCCTAATAAGTAATAACTGAAGGGGAGATGCAATGCAGGTTCGTTGGACGTTGGCTATATATTCGTGCCTTGTTGAGCTGGAGGCGGGGGTCGACGATGTTGCCGGACTTGTCGGCCTCGAGGTACTGTCCGGCGAGGTGGTGCACGATGGCCTCATAGCCGCGCCGGTCGGCGACGAAGTACACGTAGTCCCTGAAGGTGGCGAGAGGGACCACGTTCTGCAGGCTGGTCACCCGCGGCGGCTCCGCGAACTCGTAGTCGTGCTTGAAGTAGTCCAGGATCATGTCCACCGGCGACGCCGGCCCGTTGGGCAAGCTGATATGCAAACACGTCCGAGACTATGAAAGTTCAGTAGTAGACTAACTGAAACAAGCCAGTTCTCGGCCTTCTCTCGCAGGCTCAAAACTCATGGAGACGTACTGGTTGTTGAGGCGTTGCATGGTGAGGATGGACATGTCGTCCTGGCCGCTGGGGCGCAGCTTGGCGGAGAGCTTCGCGCCGCCCTCTTCCACCTCGTTCGACCGATGGAGTCTCTTCTGCACGTACGCTCTGTCGTAGACGCCGCCCCTGTGAAGTTTACACATACGTACCAACATCACAACATTTCTGACATGAAAATAAAAAAACATCACAGCTTTTGTCACCTCCATTTTTTTCGCAACTTAAAACTTTCAAGTGTGTGTGCCGGTAGTAGAATCTTGAGGAAAAACTAATTAGATTCAAACCAAGTGGTATTTGAATCAACCGCTCTTTTTGTAGACGTGGTATTTGAATCAGCTCAGCTCCTACCATTTTCGCTGCTACCAATTTAATTGAGACTCCATCCATTGTTATACTTGGAAATGTCTGCAAATTACTCAAACAAATTGGCCTGGTTCGTTTTGAAGTTCAATTTTTTTTAAGAAACATGGTGCGTGAAACTTAAACCTTGAGAGAGCACTAATTTCATCCCCCGTTTTCGAGGTTAAAAGGGACCTTTCAGACTAATTAATTAGCTACTCTCTCCGTTTCTTTTTAGTCCGCATATAAGGTTTGGTCAAAATCAAGCTATGTAGAGTTTGACTAACTTTATATTAAAAATATAAACATTCACAATATGAAATCAATATTATCAGATGCACCATGAAACGTATTTTCATACTCTATAGTTTTAGTATTGTAGATGTTCATATTTTTTTATATAAATTTGATCAAACTTTGTGTAGTTTGACTTTGACCAAATCTTTATATGCAGAGTAAAAAGAAACGGAGGGAGTACTAGCTAGTGCCGTTCAGTTCTGTTTCTTTTCCTTCATAAAGCTAGCATCCAACAAGCATATGTTACCGATACGTTATTTCCCATGCAGGCATGGATAGATCGTCGGTTAGCGCGCGCGTTTTCGTGGTAATTCATTCGGCTGATCTGACGTACTACGTACCGCTCCTTGTAGACGTTCTCGGCGAGGCCGTCGAAGTCGGAGCGGAAGTTCCTGAGCTTGAGCGTGGAGTTGACGAGGGGCCAGATGGGGTTCATCTTGCCGCCGTTGACGCCCTCCACCCAGTTGGCGCCCATCTCCACGTTGACGCCCCCGAAATTCCGCTTGCGCATCCTCCCGCCGACGTGGTCCGTCGCCTCCAGGATCAGCAGGTCCGTTATCCCGGCCTCCGACAGCCGCTTCCCCGCCGAGATCCCTGCAACCACACGCACAACGTGTAAGGTTACGTGCGCTGGCTAGCTAGAGCTAGTTAATCATGTGAGTGGTGGTGTGTGCAAATGTACCGGACATGCCGGCGCCGACGATGATGACCCTGTGGCCGGCGGCGGAGGCAAGGGAGGCATGGTGTGCAAGGGTCAGTGCGAGCACCAGAGCAGTGGCTATGGTGGGCGTCATGTCTCTCGTGGATACAGGGCGGCCGGACTCACAGCTTCCTCTCCGCCTCACAGGCCTGTTTATATACTGCTAGGTCGAGGAGTTGGCAGAGAGTTCGGTCTTCTTCTATGTGCAAGGCACTTGTTTTTCTTGACGCAAGGCAACATATTTCTATTTTATATTAGTAAGTTTATATAAGAAAATTAGTGACCGGAAGAGAGAGTAAGAACTCCCAGTTAATTCATGTAAAATCAGATAATTACCCGCAAAAGAAAATGTAAAGATCAGATAATAACAAGTCGGGCATCTTTACCAGATTCCTTGTAAGTTATGTTCGAGACATATTTTTCTGTTTTATGGGATTAAGAGTTTAAGACCCATCTAGCATCTCTCTACTTTTATAAAAAAAACGAGTTGGTGATGAGGTGTGCCTGCCAACTTGCAATATAGATCGTCCGATCTAAATCTGACGGATAGAAAGCAAACTATGACAATTTTGCAGAAAAGATATCTGCACCTCTCTTCACATTTGCATATAAGGTTTTTCTCATTCATCCTTATCTCCCCCGTTCATTCTTATCTCCCACAACCTCATTGTTAAGAAATTAAAAAAGGAAGCCTCTGGAACAATCTGGCATGGTGGCCGCTGCCGATGTCGTCCATCCCCATGTCTCCGCTTAGTTCGACCACCAATCACCACCACGACCCACTCCTCCTCACCTTATCTCTCATCTTTCTCGAGATATGATTACTTTTTACACATGTGATTACTCCCGAATGAGTCAATCACAACAGGTGTTTTGTAAAAAAGAAAATTTGATATTCCGTGCAATGCACGAGCATCTTGCTAGTTTTTTGTTAGAAACGTAGATGTTGGTCGCTGGCACTTTGGGTGATGCAGCTGGCACATGGTCTCGTGGACTGCTTGTTTTTCCCTGGTGACAGAGAGTCCCGAGTCTGCTCCTCCCATAGCAGCCTCGGATTCTTCTCTTCAATGGTGGTGGAAGGCCGACTTGTTCGGTGGAACAGGTTTCCCATAGTTTGTGTGTGAGAGTTTGAGGTCTTTTTGTTGAGCTCGACGTGCCATCAGTGTGAGTGGGCTTTGCCCTATCGTTCGATTTTTGCACAGTTTTTCGCACTTAAACAAGCAACAATTTTCTTGTTAATTAACAAAAAGGCAAAAATTTTGCCTCGGTTCAAAAAGAACTTTCCATCCCTTAAAAGTTCTCTCTAGCCTATCTTTAATTAGATTGACTTAATTCATGTATTCTTTGTTTCTTCTTATGCTTTTAGTAGCCAGATTATTATCTAGACTAATTTGTAAAAGACATGACTTGGATCTTTGAGCACCTGACGTCTAGACCAATTGATGATACACAAATGTACGAAGGGTGAAAAGAAGAAAAAATAAACGATATGCATCAAATATTTAGCAAGTTAGCAATAAGCTATTGGCAGAACTGCTGAATAGATTGACAGAGCCTCACCGTACAAATTTAATTATTACTCCCTCCGTCCGGAAATACTTGTCATCAAAACCCTTTTCTCCATTTTGATGACAAGTATTTTCGGACGAAGGAAGTATGATTGAAATTTGCATACATTAGTACTCCCGCTGGTTCTTTTTAATTTGCATATAAGTTTTATCCGAAGTCAAAGTATCTTTATTTTGATCAAACTTATAGAAAAAATTATCAACATTCACAATGCCAAATCAATATTGTTAGACTAATTATGAAGTGTAGTTTCATTGTATGTATATTCGATATTGTAGATGTTGATATTTTTTAATATAAATTTAGTCAAAGTTTACAAAATTTAACTTGACATAAATCTAAAGGATTGGAGGAAGTACCTGAACGCTTGTTGTACTGCTTATCAAAACTGCGAGGATTAAAAGAAAAGTGGTAAGTGGTAGCACCTGTCATGAATGGTGAAATGCCCTTGATTAGTGATTTAAAGGTTGATGATTTGCGCGGCGCCGGTGCACGGTCGTGTGCTTGCCGATCACTTGCTCGCTGTTGCACTGCTGCGGTGCTTTCCTGCCGGCGTCGGCTTCGGTTGGGCGGCTGGCGGCCGCCGGCTCTCTTCTGCGCCGCCGCTCTACCTGCCGCGGCGTCGCTAGGGCTGTACTATAGATCCGGATTTCTGCGACCCATGAATCTGTGATCGATTGGTATTCTCTCTCTGGCCAGCGAGTTAACGATCTTACCTGCGAGCCCGGAGACGCTAACTTTTTTTTTAGAAACACCCGGAGACGCTGACTCAGCTGGGCAGTTAGGTCTAAAGGGTCATTTTCTTAGAAAACGCCAGGGAAAGGCTAGCTGG
>NC_041386.1:32350673-32367749 GCF_002162155.2 Triticum dicoccoides | reverse complement strand
GCCCCCCCTCCTTCCCCTCCACCGCCACTAGAGGTGTCCGTCGGTGTGCGCTCGACACCGATGAAGGTGGCGGCGGGTGATCCGGCGGCTCCACGTAGCATGGAGGGCCTCGGCATCTGGGGCGGCGGCACCGGGCGGACAGCGCGGGGTGGCCCTGGCGGCGGGCCATTCCTGCTAGAGCTAGTGAGGCGCCTCCCTTGGTCTCGAGGGTGACGAGGAGGCGTCGGTCCCCGGTCGCTGGTGTGCAACCTTCCCCACACGGTTGCCGTCGCCAGATGCAACCCACCCCCTCCGCCCCGATCTGCTCCTTCCATTACCGGATCCGGGTCCCAGTGGTTTAGGCCATTCTTCTCAGGCGTTGGCAGCATGGATCTCGTCGAGCGGGGTTGGATCCGCGGGGAACCCCTGGCCGACACTACAGCCAGGCGATGTCCTAGGTGACGTTCCCTTCCTTGGAGGCTGTGGTGTGGATCCTTCTCCCCCTCCTTCCGTCCCCTGATAGGTGAAAGCCTAGGTCCCTTGATTCGGGTGGGGACGACACATCCGTGTCGTGTTCCTTCTTGGAGGCGCAGTCCGGGGATCGTAGGGGCGGCGAGAGAGTCTGGTTGTGGATGTGATGGTGGCGGGTGACAGCTAGGCTCTGCACTTCAATGCCTTCTCTTTAGTTGCTCGTCATTGTTACCCTTGTTTTTTGTGACTGTGGTCGATAGCTCTTGTCCTTCAGTGTGGCTTAACCGCGGACGATGACGGTGCTCGGAGTGGTGTGTTCTGAGCTTGCGGGTCTGCTCCTAGTTTCTTCTTCATACCCAGCTAGGACATCTTCCATATGGGTTCTAGGGTGAGCCGAGCTGTCGGCTGTGGGTGCAGGATGAGAGGGCAGGGGTCCTGTCGGTGTCAAAACCGGCGGATCTCGGGTAGGGGGTCCTGAACTGTGCGTCTAGGCCGGATGGTAACATGAGGCAAGAGACACGAAGTTTTACCCAGGTTCGGGCCCTCTTGATGGAGGTAAAACCCTACGTCCTGCTTGATTAATATTGATGATATGGGTAGTACAAGAGTAGATCTACCACGAGATCAGAGAGGCTAAACCCTAGAAGCTAGCCTATGGTATGATTGTTGTTCTGTATGTTGTCCTAGGGACTAAAACCCTCCGGTTTATATAGACACCGGAGAGGGTTAGGGTTACACAAAGTCGATTACAATGGTAGGAGATCTACATATCTGTATCGCCAAGCTTGCCTTCCACGCCAAGGAAAGTCCCTTCCGGACATGGGACGAAGTCTTCAATCTTGTATCTTCATAGTCCAGGAGTCCGGCTGAAGGTATAGTCCGGCCATCCGGACACCCCCTAATCCAGGACTCCCTCAGTAGCCCCCGAACCAGGCTTCAATGACGATGAGTCCGACGCGCAGATTGTCTTCGGCATTGCAAGGCGGGTTCTCCTCCAAATTCCGTGTACCTGTTGAATAAAGTCCGGCTTCTTGTAAATGTTGCGCTCCTTGGCTTCTACGCCCAATAACGGCCGTCTCCCACGTGTCAAACAAATATGAAAAGTCTGAGTGTTTTTACATCCACACCCCTAGCCGCGTAAATGAGCCGCCCATTTAAGGGGACAAGGATTTAGATCCAAACCACACCTTCTCCCCCTCGCGAGTGTTCATTAGAGCGCATCCGACAAAGGTCCATACCACCATGGCCAGCCGTCGCAACTCCTCCTTTCGCCCTTCCAGCCCTCAGCCTGGATATTGGGAGAGATGCTCCATCCCGCATAGCGAGCTAGTGACGCTCCAGACCAAGGGATTTCTCCCCCCGGCCTATATGGTCCCGGTTCGAGCCGGTCTTGCCATCTATAATGGTGGAGAGCAAGCGGAGAGTGCCCCTAATCCCTCCAAAGGAGAGCGGGTATGCCTCGTCCCTTATTTAATAAGAGGGCTCGGATTTCCAATCCATCCGTTTCTCCGGGGGCTCCTGGAGTTCTATGGCCTTCAGCTACACAATCTTACGCCTGCCTCCGTATTGCATATCGCGGGCTTCGTAGCCCTCTGTGAGCTGTTTTTGGGTGTTGAGGCTCATTTCGGGCTGTGGAAAGAGCTATTCTGCCTTGTGCCTCGTTCTTAGAAGGGGTCAATATATCAAGTGGGCGGAGCCGAAGTGTGGCATATCACCGGGACCGGATATCTATCTGGAACCCCAAAGAAGGCGTCCGAGGACTGACCTTCGGAATGGTTTTACATAGAGGACGTCCCGCTGCCGGATCCTGTCCGGATCGGCCTCCCTAAGTTCGACAGTGCTCCACTAAAGAAGCCCCTAAGTTGGCGTCCATGGAGCCCTCAGAGGGAAAGTGACAAGGACGTCTTTTACCTGATGGGTCGGATAAGATTGTTAGCTCATTCCGGACTGACCATGATCGGGGTCATGGTCACATGCATCATGCGAGGGGTGTAGCCGCTACAGTATAGAGGCCACCCCATGTGTGATTTCAACGGGGAGGACGACGCCACCCGCTACGGCCGTAAGGGACCGGATTCGGCTGCGGCCCTAACAAAGACCTTGTCCGCTTTGTCCAAGGGAGAAGAGGAGGAATTTCTCCGGTCAACCCACAGGATGGATTTTCTATGTACAATCCCCCAAGCTGGGTAAGTGGTCACATTTACTTGCCCATCCGTTTTATATTCCCATTGTTAAATATTCAGTCTAATGACTTCAACGCAGGAACTGCGCCAGGCTGTTAAAGAAATAAACAGCCCTCCTCCACAACCCGAGGACCCAGGACGGTCCCTCGACCCGGCCTCTCAAGAGGATCCAGACTTATCTGTGGAGCTGATTGATGGAGTGTTTCATCAATTGAGCAAGGACAACGCCTTGGTGGCCATTACGGCCGATTACCCAGGGCTAATCCCGGCCTCCCAGGTAACTGAGATCGAAGTCCCACTACCCCGAATAGGGGTCCGCCCTCTCGTGTTTTCAGTTTCCTGATTACAACCGAGCTTTGTAGGGGAGGTTTTTGAGACGGGAGGCCGAACCTGCGGCGACAAGCCAACGAGGGGCCGCAGGGCCCCGTGGGCAGAAAAGAGGTGCAGTCCGGACCGAGGCGTCTGTTGGGGAACGTAGCAATAATTCAAAATTTTCTACGTATCACCAAGATCAATCTATGGAGTCATCTAGCAATGAGGGAGGAGTGAATCTACATACCATTGTAGATCGCGCGCGGAAGCGTTCAAGAGAACGGGGTTGATGGAGTCGTACTCGTCGTGATCCAAATCACCGATGATCCTAGCGCCGAACGGACGGCACCTCCGCGTTCAACACACGTACGGAGCAGCGACGTCTCCTCCTTCTTGATCTAGCAAGGGGGAGGAGAGGTTGATGGAGATCCAGTAGCACGATGGCGTGATGGTGGAAGTAGCGGGATTCCAACAGGGCTTCGCCAAGCGCTGCGGGAGGAGGGAGATGTGTCATGGGAGGGAGAGGGAGGCGCCAGGGCTTAGGTGTGGCTGCCCTCCCTTCCCCCCACTATATATAGGGCCAAGGGAGAGGGGGGGCAGCCTTGTCCCTTCCTCCAAGGAAGGGTGCGGCCAGGGAGGAGTCCATCCTTCCCAAGGCACCTAGGAGGTGCCTTCCCCCTTTAGGACTCTTCCTTTCCCTTATCTCTTGGCGCATGGGCCTCTTGGGGCTGGTGCCCTTGGCCCATATAGGCCAAGGCGCACACCTCTACAGCCCATGTGGCCCCCCGGGGCAGGTGGACCCCTTTGGTGGACCCCCGGACCCCTTCCGGCACTCCTGGTACAATACCGATAATGCGCGAAACTTTTCCGGCGACCAAAACAAGACTTCCCATATATAAATCTTTACCTCCGGACCATTCCGGAACTCCTCGTGATGTCCGGGATCTCATCCGGGACTCCGAACAACTCTCGGGTTACCGCATACTAATATCTCTATAACCCTAGCGTCACCGAACCTTAAGTGTGCAGACCCTACGGGTTCGGGAGACATGCAGACATGACCGAGATGACTCTCCGGTCAATAACCATCAGCGGGATCTGGATACCCATGTTGGCTCCCACATGTTCCACGATGATCTCATCGGATGAACCACGATGTCAAGGACTTAATCAATCCCGTATACAATTCCCTTTGTCTAGCGGTACGATACTTGCCCGAGATTCGATCGTCGGTATCCCGATACCTTGTTCAATCTCGTTACCGACAAGTCTCTTTACTCATTTCGTAACACATCATCCCGTGATCAACTCCTTGATCACATTGTGCACATTATGATGATGTCCTACCGAGTGGCCCCAGAGATACCTCTCCGTTTACACGGAGTGACAAATCCCAGTCTCGATTCATGCCAACCCAACAGACACTTTCGAAGATACCTGTAGTGTACCTTTATAGCCACCCAGTTACGTTGTGACGTTTGGCACACCCAAAGTATTCCTACGGTATCCGAGAGTTGCACAATCTCATGGTCTAAGGAAATGATACTTGACATTAGAAAGCTTTAGCATACGAACTACATGATCTTGTGCTAGGCTTAGGATTGGGTCTTGTCCATCACATCATTCTCCTAATGATATGATCCCGTTATCAACGACATCCAATGTCCATGGTCAGGAAACCGTAACCATCTATTGATCAACGAGCTAGTCAACTAGAGGCTTACTAGGGACATGGTGTTGTCTATGTATCCACACATGTATCTGAGTTTCCTATCAATACAATTCTAGCATGGATAATAAACGATTATCATGAACAAGGAAATATAATAATAACTAATTTATTATTGCCTCTAGGGCATATTTCCAACAACGTCAGCGCAAAGGTATGGCGCGCCCCCTTATCCCAGGTGTTATACCTTCAAGGCATATTAACACTCGTGCTCTCTTCAGGACAAAGAGACCTCGCCGGACTATATTCGGAGAGGCTGCCAATCGCGCCTCCACCAGCCAGGCTCCAAAGCCTGGTCCGGAGGCGGAGGCGAACACAAGGCGCGCACCGGACGCTCCTCCGACGGAGGATGTGGACAGGTTGTCTGCCACCAACTCTGAGGTGGAGAGTGCCATGAACCACAGGCGTCACCGAACAATTCTTCGCAATGCTTGTTTCTCCCGAGAGGCATTAGATGCCTTCAATTCGGGAGATGCGTACCTCCGTGCCGCTCAAAATGGTCTAGCCAGAGCCACAGAGCAATATGTAAAATACATGCGGGTAAGAAAATTTTGGTAATTATATATATATATATATACCAGTAGCCCCCGAGACTTGAAACAGTTAGAATAACTGATTTAAGAATCATTTGTTATGCAGGTTCTTACAGAAAAGAATTCCCTACTGTCCCAGGAGCTGGAAGAGTGCAAAGCCCAACTTGAGGCCGCACTAGCCGCGGCAGGGGAGCCCAAGGAGACCCCCTCTGGTAATATACACTTTAAAAGATAAGTATTTTGTGAAGCACGGCATGGGTGCGAATCTGACAAATGAAATTGCAGATGGCGCCGGATTGAGTCCGAAAAGGAAACAACTCCTACGCCAGCTCAAGGCTGGTGAGAAGGTGCTGACAAAGGTGAGGCGGGAGAAGAACAATCTCCAAGATGCCAACACCAAGCTGGGCGTCGACCTGAAAGATGTTCGTGCCCAGCTGTCAGACTCCGTTAAGGAGAATCAGCGGCTTCGGCGCGACATATTTAGTAAGTGCTTGAGCGAACTTTTGAAAAAAAGTTCGGCGGGGAAGTCGACTAACAGAGTAATGTCTGTAGGTGTGCTAACAGGTCACCCTGTAGAGGAGATGCCCGGTTCTACGGGTGACCTTCTTCCCGAGCTCTCGCAACTGCTCGAGCGAGTTCGGCAGGCGATGCAAGGCGTCGCCCAGGCCTTGTGGCCATCCATCTCCATGCCCGAAGGTCTTGAAGAGCTTGCGGAGAAGCTAAAGGGAGCACGGCGGCGCTTCCGATTGTGAAAGATATCGGCCTGCCGTCAAGGCGCTAGGGAGGCCTGGGCCATGGTGAAGACGCGATACACAAAGGCTGACCCCAACCACATGGCCGAGGTCGGTCCTGTGGGGCCCGATGGGAAGGAGATCCCTGTAAGCTTAGTATACGGCCAAGTAGAATTGGCCGCAAAGTATTTCCAGCAGGACTGTAAATTAGACAGCCTGTTAGATGGTATTGAAGAGGAATACAATCAGTCAGAATGATTATGTAATTTAATTGACATTTATAATGCCTTCTAGCCGGATTGTAGATCGTTTGTCATGGCCGACCTTTTCGCTTCAGCCTTGGGACCTGACGCTCCGGAGTGTGTCCGAATTCCCATGCGGTTATATAAGAACCGGGGAATGCATGGAGACCAGGCGTAGGGGTCATTAGTGCGTGAACAGACAAGTGCCCGACTAGTTATGTTATATTACATGGTTAGTAAGAAATATTTTTCAGGGAGAATAGTTCCGTTAGGGGTTCCTTTCCCTGGGAGGCATACCCTAAAGTGCATGCCCATTCCGCGAAAAAGACGCGGGAAAAAGCATCTGGGGGCGCATAAATAAATAAGTGAAAAGATCATCTTTTAGGTCACCGACCGAATATTCCCTTAAGAACGCTATCTTTCGGCTTCATCCAGTCTGAGGTACACATCCGGTTGATCCGGCAGTAACAATCGCAAAGGTGCTCCCTTTACCGCCTAGCCGAATAATCGGGAACGTAGGGGTAAGCACAGGAGTCAGGCAACCCAGCTTGGCCAAAACTTAAGTCATATCGATGCATATAATGGTGAAATAAAAGGTACATGCGGAAGTGTAACACATGTGTTGGGCATGAAGCCCGTATAAATAAGCTTCTGTTAAAAGAAGCCCCCAGATTTAATAAGTGCGAATAGCACGTCATTTGATGAGCCTTTAAAGGCTATAAGAGAAAGGAAGGGGAGAAGAAGAGAAACGTAAGACAGACAGTATATAAAAAATGGACAGAGGAAGGAGACGAACACAGAGTCTGGCGCTAGGCATAGATTCTTTGGAGACGGGTTGCGTTTCATGGGTTCGGCTCGAGTCGGTTATCCGATGCATCTCGCAGGCGGTACGCTCCACCAGTCAGGACTTGGTCAATTATGAAGGGACCTTCCCACTTGGGCTTGAGTTTGTCATTTTTCTTGTCCGGCAGGCGTAGAACTAATTCGCCAACATTGTAATTTTTGGCCCGTACTTCTCTGCTTTGGTATCTTCGAGCCTGCTGTTGATAGAATGTGGAACGGGCTTTTGCCACATCACGCTCCTCCTCCAATGCGTCCAAACTGTCCTGCCGATCGAGCTCGGCTTCTCTTTCTTCGTACATGCGCACTCGAGGTGAGTCATGAATTATGTCGCAAGGCAAAACCGCCTCTGCGCCGTACACCATAAAGAATGGTGTGTATCCGGTGGTGCGATTCGGCGTGGTCCGCAGCCCCCAAAGTACGGAGTCGAGCTCCTCTACCCAATGCGTGTTAGATTCCTTGAGGGACCGCACTAATCTGGGTTTGATGCCGCTCATGATAAGACCATTTGCACGTTCGACCTGGCCGTTAGTTTATGGGTGATAGATGGAAGCATAATCGAGCTTGATGCCCATGTTTTTGCACCAGAGTTTTACCTCGTCGGCCGTAAAGTTCGTGCCGTTATCAGTGATGATGCTGTGAGGGACGCCATAATGATGTACAACCCCGGATATAAAGTCTATCACCGGTCCGGATTCGGCCGTCTTAAAAGGCTTGGATTCTATCCATTTGGTGAACTTATCCACCATGACCAGTAAGTATTTTTGCTTGTGGGTTCTGCCTTTAAGGGTTCCAACCATGTCAAGCCCCCAGACCGCGAAGGGCCAAGTGATGGGGATAGTTTGGAGGGTGCTGGGTGGCATATGGCTTTGGTTTGCCAAGAGCTGGCAACCGACGCATCGTTGGACTAAGTCCTGGGCGTCTGCCCGGGCCGTCGGCCAATAGAAGCCTGTACGGAAGGCCTTGCTTACAAGGGACCGAGCTGCAGCGTGATGACCGCCAAGTCCGGCATGAATTTCAGCCAGGAGGTTCCGCCCTTCCTCTTCGGAGATGCACCTTTGAAGGACTCCGATAGTGCTTTTCTTATAAAGCTCTCCCTCGTGGACTTTGTAGGCTTTGGATCGCCGCACTATGCAGCGTGCCTCATTTTGGTCCTCGGGGAGTTCCTTCCTAGTAAGGTAGGCGAGGAATGGTTCTGTCTACGGGGCGATGACGGCCATTATTACGTGGGCTGAAGGTGTTATTTCATTGGCAGAGCCTCCGATTGTGTCAGAATGTTCGGTGTCGGGCAGTGCGGTTGGGTCCGGGCTGTTATTGTTCGCTTCCCTTCCCATACTACGGATGGCTTGAACAGCCTTTCCAAGAAGATGTTGGGGGGGACTACATCGCGTTTTACGCCGATGCGTGCCAGGACATCTGCCGCCTGATTATTTTCCCGGGCTATATGGTGAAATTCAAGCCCTTCGAACCGAGCTGACATTTTTAGGACGGCGTTGCAGTAAGCTACCATTTTTGGATCCTTGTCATCAAAGTCTCCATTTATTTGGGATATTGCGAGGTTCGAGTCCCCGCGCACCTCTAGGCGTTGAATGCCCATGGATACTGCCATCCGGAGACCATGTAAAAGGGCCTCATATTTGGCTGCATTGTTGGAGTCTGTGTACATAATCTGGAGTATGTATTGAACTGTGTCTCCTGTGGGGGACGTCAAAACGATGCTAGCCCCTAGTCCGGCCAACATCTTGGAGCCGTCGAAATGCATGATCCAATTTGAATATGTGACGTACTCTTTAGGGAGTTCAGCCTCCGTCCATTCTGCGACGAAGTCGGCCAAAACTTGCGACTTGATGGCTCGCCGTGGCTTATAAGTTATGTCGAACGGGAGGAGCTCAATGGCCCATTTTGCAATCCGGCCCATTGCGTCACGGTTGTTTATAATATCGTTAAGTGGTACTTCCAAGACTACTGTTATTGAACACTCTTGAAAGTAGTGTCGTAGCTTCCGGGATGCCATGAATACCGCGTAAGCAATCTTTTGATAATGCGGGTACCGTTATTTGCACGGAGTGAGGACAGTGGACACATAATAGACCGGCTTTTTAAGGGGGAATTTGTGTCCGTCCGTTTCTCGTTCGACGACGAGCACTGCGCTTACAACCTGATGTGTTGCTGCAATGTACAATAGCATTGGTTCGCCAATGTTTGGCGCGGCCAGGACTGGGTTTGTTGCCAATATGGCTTTTATTTCGTCGAGTATGGTCGTGGCTGCATCCGTCCATTCGAAGTGTTCGGTGCGCCGAAGGAGGCGGTAAAGGGGTAGGGCCTTTTCTCCCAAGCGGGAGATAAAGCGGCTTAGAGCCGCCATGCATCCGGTTAACTTTTATATTTGTTTGAGGTCCTTTGGGATATCCAATTGTGACAGAGCTCGGATCTTGGCTGGATTTGCTTCAATTCCTCTACCGGATACAATGAAGCCCAAGAGCTTTCCGGTTGGGACGCCGAAAACGCATTTTTCCGGGTTGAGCTTGATGTCGTATGTTCGGAGGTTATCAAATGTGAGTCTCAAGTCGTCTACTAGAGATTCGACATGTCTTGTTTTGACAACCACATCATCTACATATGCCTCCACTGTTTTGTCGATCTGGTTTGCCAGACATGTCTGAATCATGCGCTGATATGTTGCGCCGGCGTTTTTGAGCCCGAAGGGCATTGTGTTGAAGCAGAATGGGCCGTATGGTGTGATAAATGCCGTTGCGGCTTGGTCTGATTCTGCCATCTTGATTTGATGGTAGCCGGAATATGCGTCAAGGAAACACAACGAATCGTGTCCTGCAGTAGCGTCGATAATTTGATCGATGCGGGGGAGGGGGAAGGGATCCTTTGGGCAAGCCTTGTTAAGGTCTTTAAAATCAACGCACAGGCGTCAGGATTTGTCCTTCTTTGGTACCATCACCAGGTTTGCTAGCCAGTCCGGATGTTTTATATCTCTGATGAATCCGGCCTCCAATAGCTTTGCTAGCTCCTCTCCCATGGCCTGTCTCTTAGGTTCGGAAAAATGCCGAAGAGCTTGTTTGACAGGTTTGAATCCTTTTAGGATATTTAAGCTGTGCTCAGCCAGCCCGCGTGGGATTCCTGGCATGTCTGAAGGGTGCCAAGCGAAAATGTCCCAGTTCTCTCATAGGAACTCTCGCAGTGCGGCGTCTACATCAGGGTTTAACTGTGCCCCGATGGAAGCTGTTTTATTGGGGTCCGTTGGATGGACCTGAAATTTGACTATTTCGTCCGCCGGTTTAAAGGAGGTGGACTTGGATCTTTTGTCGAGTACCACATCGTCCCTATTCACCATGGAGCGCAGCGCAGTCAGTTCCTCAGCCGCTAGGGCTTCGGATAGTGCCTCGAGGGCCAGTGCGGCTGTCTTGTTTTCGGCGCGGAGTGCTATGTCCGGATCACTAGCGAGAGTGATGATCCCGTTAGGCCCGGGCATCTTGAGCTTCATGTACCCGTAATGGGGTATTGCTTGGAAGATTGTAAACGCTTCCCGCCCTAGCAGAGCGTGATAACCGCTGCTGAACGGAGCCACATGGAACATGACCTCTTCGGACCTGTAATTATCCGGCGTGCCGAACACCACATCTAGTGTGATTTTTCCTGTACAGCACGCTTCCCGACTGGGGATTATTCCTCTAAAGGTTGTGCTGCTTCGCTCAATGTGGTTCCAGTCTATTTCCATTTTTTGAAGGGTTTCCTCATAAATGAGGTTCAATCCGCTGCCGCCGTCCATGAGTACCTTGGTAAGACGAAAGCCGTCCACTATTGGACTGAGGACCAATGCGGCTGGTGCTCGGGCTGTTCGGAATTTAGGTTCATCACTGGCGTTAAAGGTAATAGCCGTGTCACTCCATGGGTTTATTGTTGCTACTTGGTAGACTTCGGGAAGGCTGCGGAGTGTCCTTTTTCGCATATTATTTGATGCGAAAGTCTCGAAGACTGTTAATACTGTATTGGTGTCTCTGGGGTGGCTTTCTGTGGCCTCCGGAATTAGGAGATCTTCGCCAATTTTGGCCACCTTCCGGAGTATCCAACATGCTCTAAGGTTGTGAGTTGGTGTGGCGTCCTCTGTACTGTGAATTTTACAGGGTCCATTAAGCCATCCTTCTAGTACGGTTCCATGCCCTGTAGAGGGTTTTGCTTTTGGGTGTTTGACCCAGGTGTCTGGCGATGATGCACCCTTTTATTTCGGACTGGGTTTGTATTCAGGGCCGGATCGTCCCCAAATTTTATTTCGGTTTTCCAGGCGCTTTCCATCGCACAGTACTTTCGTACAATGGACGCTAAGTCAGCGAAGCATGTAATATCACGGCAACTTGTGGCGTTGAGGATACCCTTGTCTGTGCAATTATTGCAGAAGATTGAGATTGCGTCTTCCTCGCGGTAGTCCCTTATCCTATTCCTAACCAGGAGGAATCTGGCCCAGTAATGATGTACTGTTTCATCGGGCTCTTGCCTGATTTGGGATAGATCGCTTATGTTCGGGTGGGTGGGTGGAATTAAATCCGAAGCCTCACCCAATCTGAGGCTCAGAGGCCGAGGAATTTCCGAACTCGAAAATTTGGATTCCTGGATGTTGTCCAATGAATCCAGCCCGTCGCCTGACTCTAAGTTCAGGTCTTGAGTGATATCCTCCCCTCCGCGGGTATCCGGCTTGGAGGGATCGGGAATCCGGACGTAGCTAGTCCTTAAGATAGATGAAGGGTCGCCGCACTGTCCCTCTACCACGGCAACGTGATGGGTGACTTGGTGAGAGTTAATCTCTCTCAGATCGGGTTTAGGCCCAATCTGGTCGTAATCCGTAGCGACTCCCAGGGCGGCGATGCGATCCAAGAGCTCGTTTATGAAGGAGAGCTCCATTGGATCTAACTGCTCGGCGAGTTCCGAGCTGACATGAAGATTGTTTTCGATGGCTCGAGAGGTCATCGTCGGCGCAGAAGTCGAACAGGCGGTCATAAGAAAACCACCTAGCCGGAGGGTTTGGTCGACAGCCAAAGCTCCCTTAGCAACGGTGCCGTCTTTAAAGACGGGGCGAGGCATCCTTCCTGATGGAGATGACACAGAGGAACTCTCAATGAAAGCACCAATGTCGGTGTCAAAACCGGCAGATCTCGGGTAGGGGGTCCCGAACTGTGCGTCTAGGCCGGATGGTAACAGGAGGCAAGGGACACGAAGTTTTACCTAGGTTCGGGCCCTCTTGATGGAGGTAAAACCCTACGTCCTGCTTGATTAATATTGATGATATGGGTAATACAAGAGTAGATCTACCACGAGATCGGAGAGGCTAAACCCTAGAAGCTAGCCTATGGTATGATTGTTCTTCTGTATATTGTCCTACGGACTAAAACCCTCCGGTTTATATAGACACCGGAGAGGGTTAGGGTTACACAAAGTCGATTACAATGGTAGGAGATCTACATATCCGTATCGCCAAGCTTGCCTTCCACGCCAAGGAAAGTCTCTTCCGGACACGGGACGAAGTCTTCAATCTTGTATCTTCATAGTCCAGGAGTCCGGCTGAAGGTATAGTCCGACCATCCGGACACCCCCTAATCCAGGACTCCCTCAGGTCCTTTGCAGCGGCAGTTTCAGAGGAGGTTGGGTCCATTATTGTCTTCAAGTTTGGCTACGAGCACGAAGCTTTGTGCAGTGGTCCATCCTTTCAAGTCCGTAGTTAGTCTTGTTGGTGCAGGTCGTCCTGTAGGGTGATGGCCGTAGCATGGCGTTGCCTCTGCTTGCTATCGCTTCTGCCTTCGAGTGTGCTTCGCTTTGCTCCTTGTATCAGCCGCTTTGCTTCTATTTGCTTTTCCTTGTAATTTGGTGATCTTGTAATCCTGGCTGGTTGATGGCTTTGTTAATTCAAAGCCGGGCTCTTCTTGAGCCTTCATTCTAAAAAAAGGTTAGCTGGGCTTAACTAGGCCTATCTACATAGTACTCACAAAGTGGGCCCTACAAATTTGGGGGCTTGTGCGGCCAGCACGTGTTGTACACCCCTGGGCCCGGGCCTGATGGGAGGTTGCTCACCTTTCATATTCATGGCATGCTGACCGGCACAACGACCGTTTGTCCTGAATCCGGCTATAAAGCCTGGCATCGGCGCCCCGAAACCCTAGATCACCCCAGCCATGCTTCCATTTTTCTTACCTCCACCCTCGATTCGGCCCTCTCCCATTGTTGATTCGACCCACCATTGTCGCTTTTCCTCGGGGTCGAGGTCGCAGCCGCCAATCGAGCTCCGACGCCTCAAGCAGCCCTGTGTCGCCTACCCTGCGCTGCTACTGCTCTGCGCTACCTCCCGCAGCCCAAGCGCCGACTTCCTCAACCCAGGCACCGCCTCTCCCGAGCCTTATTGCCGCCTCCCCTCAGCCTCTTGTCATCCTCTTCGACCGGCTTCGCTCGCCATCGGCACCCCCTAGGCCCTAAGTCGATGTTGTAGTCGTCGTCGCTGGTGCCATCCCCGAAGTATTGAGGCGTTCGGTGCCACCGTGGGGGAAATTTGCGGCGGAAATCCGCCACGCCGATGTTGGTTGCACGGTGGTTGGGTTCTTCGGCACGACAAATGAGACATCGTGTTCCTACGACGTCACCGTAGTTTGCTTCTTCGAGCAGCGGGCGAGACTTAATTTCCCGGCAGATGCCATGACTACTCTCGCCCCTACCGCCGTTCGGACACATCTCGGGCAAAGGAGAATGATGCAACGACGAGTTGGTGGCCAAGATGATCAAGGGTGAGTCAGACGTTCTCACCGTCAACGTAGAGCACGCTGAGTTCGCCCACCACAAAGTTGAGAACAAGCATTTGTTCGGTGAACTCGACGAGCTCCTCGAGGAGGAGGAGATGTCGTGCAGCCGGCCCACCGCCACCACCAACAAGCACCCCCTCACCCGGGTTGGAGGGGAAGGGTGATCCCCGACTCAAGTAGACCTAGATAGTATGTAGTTTCATATGTTTGAGATCGATGCTTGGGCTAGTTCGATGTCGATTAGTAGGCATGCACTCTATAATTATACTATGTGATACCATTGTCAAATTTTGCAATTAACTAGTTTAAGTTAGTGTTTGAAATGCGTTTGTGTGAAAAATCCGTGTTCGATTTTGTTGTTGTTGAGGGATTAAGTTTCAAAGGATTTGATAGGTAAAGAAACGCATAATCTCTTAAGAAATATAAAATGTAAAATAAAATGTAGTACATTTTATATGGTAGAGTACTTGCTAGAGATGCCATGCAAGATGCCCTTGCACAGCCCCGTGCGCCACCATTATGGAACTTGACAGCATAAACGGCACCGCCGGCCAAATTTGGTTGCTAGTAACACAGATGCGACACACTTGATCAATGTCGTTGTCATTTTCCGTTTCCGAACTAGCGACCCCAACCTCACCGTAGGATCCAACGACAAAGCAACCACGCAACCGCGGCAACACATGCCAAGAATAGGCCCACACGGCGCACAAAAGACTAAGGATTTGCTCTCTTGTCATCGTCACCATCTGCGATCCTCGACCACAGTTCCAACTCCAGAAATGACACAACGATAGTCCGCGTCGGACATATACATGCGTGCCCGACTACCTCGACCGGCGCCGTCATGGTCGCCAAACAGAGAGGGTATCAGGGGGGAGAGGGAGTCTGCACGGCACGGCGTGCCAGCTGCCATGCGCTTCGCGTTCGCAGCTTAGGCCTCAGCTAGCCAGTCAGGTAGGTGTAAGCAACAATTGACACACATGTCCGTGTCAGCGTGTGCAGTCGCTAGATTCTCACGTCTTCGTGTCTTTTCTGAAAACAGTGGCTGGGTTACTGAAACTGGCACGCACGACATGCATATGCATACCCAGCACAGGATGGTACGTGTGCATGTGGGTCATTTCCTCTTGGATAGATATAGATGCTTTGGCATCAAGCGTTCAAGATCATCAGTAGCACTGGCAATGGCCCGATAGACCGCACGGCAAAGCCCCGGCCCACGCACCCCATAATCTCACCGTTGCCGCGAGACCTCGCGTTCGTGCGTGCATGTGCTCCATCACTAGGGCTGCTCATCTCATGTGGCAGTGGCACGACGGCGACGTGTCACATTGATCTGTCATGTACTAGTACTCCGGCACACTGCACGCGTATTGGATACGCACATTCCTGTGCATTCGGTGCGGATGATTGATACGTATTGCTAGTAATGTGCCAGGGCTTTTCGCTGTCACAGCGAGCACGGTAACGATGCCAGTAACGCTTCATGATTGCATGCAGTTTGCATGTATGCTCACGTCGCTCCTCGGTAGGTAGGCTGAACGTACACCTCAGTTGATTCCTGGCAGCCTGGCACACAATGTTGGCGGACGACGACGACGAACGACGACGCTCGTGGCAGAGAGCGAGAGACGAGCTCGTGCTGGGGGATGATGCTCGTAGATGGGCGACGTGTCCTTGGTGAAGGCCCAACACGCATGCTGTCAAGGCGTTTTCGCGACGGAGACAATGCTCGTGATGGAGTCACGTTGATAAATATCCGAGATGATGTTCCTAGCGGGAGGGCGGTTTTGATAGTCACAATGCGCGTTCTCGTGGCGTTTTCAAACGGAGACGATGTTCACCGCGAGGCCGTGCTCGAATCGGAGGTGGCGCCTAGCTACTGTCGAGGCCTGGTTGTTAGAGCATCTTCAACTGTCGCGTCAAAAGACGCGCGTGCAGGATAAATTGACTTTTTAGCGCGCGAGGAATGTTTTCGCGCGCTCCAGCGGTGGTGAAAAATTAGAGCGCGGGAAACGATTGCACGCACGCGGAAAAAGGCGGCCGCTCGCGCGTTACATTTGACGCGCCGCGTCCGGCGCGCCTATAAATTGCAGCGCCCTCTGTCGCTCTTTCCATCTTTTCATCGCCCTCTGCCGTTCTTTCCATCTCTTCATCGCCTTCTGCCGCGCTCTGCCACCGACACGCCACCATGCCGCCTCGCCGCCGGGGAGGTATGGGCTACCGCAGCGTCCGCGTGCGTCCGTCCGGCACCTACTCCGCCGAGATCCGGTCGGGCGACGGCATGCGGCTCCGTCTCGGAACCGTCGACACCGCCCGGGAGGGTGCCTGCGCGTACGACGCTGCGGCGTGGCGCCTCCTGCGGTCCCGTCAGGACATGAACTTCGCCGACGTGGCGACGCGGGAGCGCGCACAGGAGTTGGCGTCTTTCCCGCGGCTTCTCACCGACGAGGATCGTCGCAAGCACCAGAGGCGGGAGCATCGTCTCAGACTGGCCGAGATGGACGAGCAAGCCATGGCGCTGTGGAGCCATCGCTTCTCGGAAGACACCAACGAGAAACAGTTTTTCACCCAGAGAAGGGCGAAAAGAAGGGAGGAGCGAGCCGACTATCGCGAGGACAAGCGAACGCGGAAGGCGGTCGCTAAATACAACCAAGCGCTTGGAGATGCGTCCTCCTGAAACTCCGGCGACGAGCGGTTCCTTGATGCCTACGCTCCGACGTCGGAGAAGGACATCACTGAGATAAAGTCCGAGTCGAACGAGTAGTAGTAGTAGGAGAATTATCTACGAACCCAAATATGTATCGAATCATAGTAAAAAAACTGAAATATAACGCGCCCGCTGGAGCGGCGTGGGCGCGCTTTAATTTGCGACGGCCGCTGGAGCCAGCGCACCGCCGGGCGCAAAAGCTGGCTAACCCGGCGCTGTATCGTGACTTTTAACACGCGACGCGTTGCACGTCTGTTGGAGATACTCTTACGAAGGTGACGCGCACAGTTGGGGCGGGTCTTCTTGTGATTGAGATGGGAGCGTTGCCGCGTTATGATGCAGGCAGGTAGCTCGGTCGCGTGTACGTTCCTTGGGATGAAACAACAACGACCCAGGTATCTCGATGGAAAACTCGTCTCAGGACCATTCCACCTGATGGATAAGCGAGGACATGGTGTGCAATTTGAGATTTAGGGGCAACTTCAATGGGAACCACCATATCACTCGCAAATGTCCAGACAACGGTTCAAACGTTTTAGGCCATTCAACAGC
>NC_041386.1:32344742-32350545 GCF_002162155.2 Triticum dicoccoides | reverse complement strand
TACCCAAAACCAAAGCGGAGTCCGCACATTTGGACAATAACACCGTCTTTTCACTGCCTCTGCCCAATGAACACTCGATCCCCTCCACTGGCAGCGTGTTTGGTTTAATGGAATTAGAGATGGGGAATAAGAGTTGAGGGGTGAGGAGATTAAAAGTCCACTGTTTGATTAGAGGAAATGGGAGTTTAAGTGGGAAGGGGAATGAGAGTTTTTTTCGCGAATACGCAAAGCTTGCGTATCATTTCATTGATAGAAGAAGAGATAATACAAGGTATGAGACAACACATGCACGAACGCAAGACGGCATGACATGATGCCCGGAGTAGAGGGACATGGGGTGCTCAGCCCAAACAAAGAAAAACACCACGACATAACTCTCCAATCCCTAAGAAGCAACTTGAACCTAATGAAGACAACCAACAAATCCTACTCCACCATCGGGGATGCCACGAGTGATCAAGACAACGCCTTCATGAAGGGAACGGCGTCAAGGATGCCGTCGTCGTCCGGTCCAAGAGCTCGGACCTAGGGTTTCCTCTGATGCTCGAGGAAGCCAATTTCCACCTGTCGTGGTTCTAAGACTGACAGTAGAATAGGGGGTAGGAATGTAGAGGCAAGATCCTAGCTATGGAGGAGTTATACACACGAGTTTACGAGTTCAGGCCCTTCTCGGTGAAAGTAACAACCCTACATCTCGGAGCCCAGAGGCGGTCGACTGAATATATGTGTGTGAATTACAGAAAGTGTGAACCACTGTCCCAGAGGAGGGGGGTGGCTTATATAGAGTGCGCCAGGACCCCAGCTCTCCTCCGTTACACAAGGTTCAATGCTCATAAAGGAGGGGCGTTACTGGTAACGTCTGCAGTAAAATGTTGTAAATGCCCATAAAGCTATGGTTTAAGTCCTGACCGTTGCAGAGTGGAGGGTTCCTCATCTTCTGGTGGTCGAGTGTCTTCAAGGTGGTCGAGTGAGCACATCTTCATGGTCGAGTGGATGATGGTTTCTCTTCGACTGCTTCTGATTCTTTGTAGAGATGTCTTTGGAGAGGGTATGTTGGACAGATCCATAACCCTACCCTAAGTACATAGCTTCATCATTAGCCCCCGAATGGATCAGGGTTTAAGTGAGGAAGGAGTTGGGAACACTTCCTACCCATTCTTAGTGCTATGAGTATATCTTGTTCTGGAACAATGAGTTGAGGTGATGACGTCGACTCCTTTCTCAGTCGCCTTGGTCCATTCTTACTTTTTGTCGAGTGAATTTTCACGGTAGAATTCCGAATGATGATGTAGAGGATGTTTGTCTTCAGTCTGACAGGTCGCTCTGCTCTCCGCGGATTTTGCGGGATTCGAATTTTGGGAAACGCTCCAGACGGACGGAACCGAGGTTATCGGGACGGATTAGGCAAGTCTCCTCGATCCCCGCGCCACCTTTTTCGCCACGTACTGCGCGCATGACGGTTGCGGGATTTGTTTAGATCGCCTGGGTCCACCAGCCAGTCACTCGGGTAACGACCTTATAAAAGGCCCTGGACCAGGCCTCTGCCCCGTGCGCTCCCATTCTCTCTTCTTCTTCTCCCGATCTCTCCGCCACGCTCGCTTCCGCTCTCGTTGCCGGACTCTCGCTCAACCCGTTGCCATGGGGAATGAGAAGACGGTGCCGCTGGAGCGCGCGAAGAAGGCGACCGCAAAGGCGAAGGGCAAGCGGACCTGCCGGGGCGGATCCTCGTCGAATCCGGCCTGCGGCCGGGCTGGATCCAGGGCGACTGGATCCGCTCGACAATCACCCAGGACGGGCTTGATGACCTGGTGGAGGGGGGACTGATCCCCCACAAGTCAGCACGACTCGCGGGGAACGAAACCGAGCCGCGGCCAAGGGAGGGTGAGTGTGTTCTTCTTGCCACCCACGTAGATCGCGTATTCTCACTGCCTCCCCATCATTTCTTCCGGGGTTTTTTGAACTTCTTTGGGGCTCAACTTCACCATTTCACTCCAAACACCATAGTCTATCTGACTGCTTTCGTGTCGATGTGTGAAAATTTCTTGGGCTGTCGACCGCACTGGGGTCTTTTCAAACACATCTTCACCTGCCGCTCCCAGTCGGTTAAAAAGGCCAAATCGAGTGACGAGAAGACACAAGTGATCCAGATGTGCGGGGGTCTGGGGATCCAGATGAGGAGTAAGAGTACCTTCCCAGCCATGATCCTTCCCGAGTCGGTCCGGGGCTGGCAGTCGACTTGGTTCTACTACAAGGATCAGCCGACCCCGGGTCAGTCGACTGGACTTCCTCCCTTTTCCTTGGCTCGAGTGGAGAAGCCCGCCCCTTGAAGGTAGTTCCAGAAGAGAAGGCGCGGGTCAAGGTGCTGGTCGAGCGGGTCGTCCAACTTGTCCGCGACGGGGTGACCGGGATGGACCTGCTGGAGGTCTTTCTTGGTCGAAGCATCCAACCGCTTCAGGCGTGTGATCATCCGATGTGGATGTACTCTGGGCTTGAGGATTCCACCCGGAGGATGTCAGCGAGGATACCTTGAAGAAGTGGTTGATGGGATCACCAGCAACAAAGACAACCCTCGGGGGTCTAGGAGGGTGATTCCATTCGACAACTCGCACCAGCCGGAGCAGGTATAATTTTGTTTTATCAGGTATCTTTCCGATTCACCGTGTGATATCTTGTTTATGGTCGACTGAATTTCCTTTGATCATTGTCCTTTCAGGCCCTCATCGACATGTACTCAATGCCCAACGGAGTGCAGGACCAAGACGCCGAGGAAGAAGCGAGCGGGGGCGAGAGTAGCGAGGAGCATTTGGATGCCGAGGAGGACGAGGAGAGCGACGAATCGACTGATGATGAAGAAGTCGAATCGCCTCCTCGCATGGAGAGGAGATCCAAACACGCTCACGACCCGGCGAGCGCTCCGGACTTGGTGGCCGCGCCGATTGGTCAGTCTTTGAAGCGTCCCAGGACATCTTCCCCAACACCGACTGAGAAGGCTCCAAATAAGTCCAAAGTTGTGCCGTCTCCAGCGCCGAAAGTGCCGAAAGCCACCTCCTCCAAACTTTCAAAAGCTTTGCCCAGGATCAAAGTGACCGTTCCTACTATCTCCGGGTAACCATCTGACTTGTCCTTTTTGTTGACTCGATTAACCGAATGTAACCGATTGAATGCGGGTCTTTGCAGTGCTGCTACGTCAGGAACCTCTTCTTTCCAGTACCGGGACGAGGAAATGAAAGATGCGGTAACCTCCAACCCAGGTATAAACTCTTGCGATTTTGTTCTTGATTCTTTGGTTGACTGCGTTCGAGTGGTTCACTTGGGGTCGAATGATCTGCCTTGCAGCTCCCCCCAATGTCATCGATCTTCTAGATGACGATGAAGATGTGGCTCTTAAGCCCAGGAAGAGCAAGAAGGTAGCAGCTGGTAGGATGTCTCGGCAAGAACCCACTACGACACCTCCCGTCCGTCAACCTGAAGACGCGGGCAGGGCCTCTGTGACCTTCGCTGCACCCTTGTCGAGTGAGCACCCCACACCATCGACTGCGCGTGTGATTCCTTCAGTCGTCCAACTCCACACCACGGAGCTCCAAGCCGCCGCACCTGGGTCGACTGCTCACTTTTTCACCAGCTATCCCGTCCCGGACAACCAGTCGGAAGCGGCCGCGGAAGCCATCCGACAGGCTGACATGATGATGGAGCGGGTGAAGACGGTGCATGAGAACAGCCAGGCTGCTTACGACGCCAGTGCTACCCTTCGGGCCAATGTCCAGGTGAATAGACTTTCCGACTGTTTTTGCTCTGTGAGGAAGTGTTACTCGAAAAAATCTTCTTCTACATAATCTGCTGTTGTTTGCGTCGAATTAGAGCACCCACTGGGTGTTTTGTTGTTTTTGGTAGTTTCTATCTTCCACTCGGTCTGGGCGAGTGGGATCTGAACCGGTGGGGGCATGCTAAGTGCACCCACTGGGTGTAGTCCCCGAGACTGCGGTCGACTGGGGTTTGAGTTCTTCTTTCTTTTCTTTTTTACTCCTTAAACTCGACTCAGGCAGGCCGGTCGAGTAGGATCTGAACCGGTGGGGGCACGCCAAGTGCACCCACTGGGTGTAGTCCCCGAGATCGCAGTCGACTGGGGTCTGAACACCTTTTTTTTCTGGTCCGTGCGGACCGGTCGAGTTGAGTCTTAGTCAGCGGGGGCACGCCAAGTGCACCCGCTGGGGGTAGCCCCTGAGACCGCAGTCGACTGTGTGCAGTCGGCTGGGGTATAAGCGAACTTCTTTAGGTTTTATTCACTCGGAAGTAAACAACCTTTGATCTTATCGATTGATCCGTCTTTTGCCTTCTGCAGAAGTCTTGTACTCTTATTTCTAAGTTTGCTGAACTTGAGGAGAAGTAGAGGCAACTCAACCTCGACTTGGAATTAGCCCAGCAGAATCTGAAGAAAGCTCAAGACGAAGCCGCTGGTATGGAAGGTAACTGACAGTCGACTGACTTTCAATATATTTCTTTGATCTCTTCTTTGATTCGATTGTTTCTTTTGCAGAGAAAATGATGTTGGCTCTGGAGAAGAAGGACTCGGACCTCACCGCCGTGCAAAAAGCAGCCCAAGATAAAACTGCTCTCGCAGACCAGAAGCTTGCTTCAATCGGAACGTTGGAAGGAGAGGTGAACAAACTAAAATCTTGTCTTAATGAAGCTAACCGCGAAGTGACCAGTCTGAAGAAGGACAAGGTCGTCCTAAATGAAAAGTTGGAGTCTGCGATCCGCAAGAGGAATGACACGGAAGCTTATTTGAGGACTCTTGCCAAGAAGCTTTATCTCATGCTGGAAGGTATTTCTTTTAATCCGACTGTGTTGATGGTTGCGATCGGATCTTGCTCGGTCGATTGACTAATTTTTAGCTGCGGAATTCTGCCAAGACTTTGAAGAGGAAACTGGAAGGGTCGAGACGGGTCTGGACCCTATCGCTTCTCCAGTCTGCGACGAAACTGCGATGAACGTGCTCCGACTGGAGTCCCGTATCACCAGCGCCACAAGCTACCTCGTGCGCCTGAAGGAGGTAGTCTCTCGAATCGACTCAACGCTTTGGCCGGGGGCGACGCTTCAGAATGACCTGGAATCCCTGATGACTCGACTGAACGAGATCCCTGACCGAGTGCAAGAATTGAATAAATCCTCCGCCCGGTGTGGTGCTGACGTGGCGCTGTCCTTGGTACGAGTCCATTGAAAGGAGGCTCGTGAGGACAAGCTGTCTGCCATCAAAGTCGCTAACACCAAAAATCATGGCTTCCAGTCCTTCATGGAGACTTTCATTGCTGCCGCCACTCGGATCGCTGATGGGATCGACCTGGACTTATTCGTGGAGCCTGCCAGCCCTCCTCCGGCCGAGTGAACAAACTTATGAAACTTGAATCTGCTTTAAATTTGCCTCGGAATGCCGAGTGATTTCTGTAACCGTTGAACTCCTTCGGGCTTGATGCCCGAGTACTTTTGATTTGCTGCTTGGAACTTTTAGGATTTATCTGAATTTGGTTTATCTCCGAATGTGCTTGCGTTTGCCTCCGAAGGTGGCGGCTCCAGTCGACCTGCGCTTCGTCGTCCTTGCGGATAGGGATGGAGCTGACGTTGTACTTGTGTTGTAGCTCCGAAGGAGAAGGTTACAGTCGACCTGCACCTCGTCGTCCTTGCGGATAGGGATGGAGAGGATGTTGTACTTGTGCCGTAGCTCCGAAGGAGAAGGTTGCAGTCGACCTGCACCTCGTCGTCCTTGCGGATAGGGATGGAGCGGACGTTGTACTTGTGCCGTAGCTTC
>NC_041386.1:32342104-32342989 GCF_002162155.2 Triticum dicoccoides | reverse complement strand
ACTGGACTGTAGCTAAGTCTCCTAGTGAGAGAACTTAGGCGAGCACTGGACTGCAGCTAAGACTCCCGAGTGGGAGGACTGCTCTCCACTCGGTAGGATTTTTTCAAACTTAGGCGAGTACTGGACTGCAGCTAAGTCTCCTAGTGAGAGAACTTAGGCGAGTACTGGACTGCCGCTAAGCCCCCGAGTGGGAGGATTGCTCTCCACTCGGTAGGATTTTCTTTCGAACTTAGGCAAAACAGATTCGCGACTAAGCCCACCCACTGGGGGATTTCAGAAGTAAATAAGGAGACTTAGCTGCAGTCCAGTACTTACTTGAACATGATCTGTTCTATAGGCTCATACCGATGCATCCTTTACCAATAAGGAGGCAAGCACTCAAGTCTGGTTGATGACCTCTGACCTCTGGGCCAAAGCGGGATTAACGACCAGGATTCATCTGATGTATCCGACGGCTGTAGACGATCGTTCCTGCCTGGCTTAGCCTATGCAGGGTGGCCTAGAGGTTGTCTGACAGACTCCAAAATCTTCCCCCGAGTGGGAGGATTTCTCTCCACTCGGTAGGATTTTTTCAAACTTAGGCGAGTACTGGACTACAGCTAATCTCCTAGTGAGAGAACTTAGGCGAGTACTGGACTGCAGCTAAGCCCCGAGTGGGAGGATTGCTCTCCACTCAGTAGGATTTTTTCAAACTTAGGCGAGTACTGGACTGCAGCTAAGTCTCCTAGTGAGAGAACTTAGGCGAGTGCTGGACTGCAGCTAAGCCCCGAGTGGGAGGATTGCTCTCCACTCGGTAGGATTTTTTCAAACTTACGCGAGTACTGGACTGCAGCTAAGTCTCCTAGTGAGAGAACTTAGGCGAGTACTGGACTGTAGCTAAGCCCC
>NC_041386.1:32317501-32341583 GCF_002162155.2 Triticum dicoccoides | reverse complement strand
GGACTGCAGCTAAGTCTCCTAGTGAGAGAACTTAGGAGAGTACTAGACTGCAGCTAAGCCCCTGAGTGGGAGGATTGCTCTCCACTCGGTAGGATTTTTTCAAACTTACGCGAGTACTGGACTGCAGCTAAGTCTCCTAGTGAGAGAACTTAGGCGAGTACTGGACTGCAGCTAAGCCCCCGAGTGGGAGGATTGCTCTCCACTCGGTAGGATTTTTTCAAACTTAGGCGAGTACTGGACTGCAGCTAAGTCTCCTAGTGAGAGAACTTAGGCGAGTACTAGACTGCCGCTAAGCTCCCGAGTGGGAGGATTGCTCTCCACTCGGTAGGATTTTCTTTCGAACTTAGGCAAAATGGATTCGCAACTAAGCCCACCCACTGGGGGATTTCAGAAGTAAATAAGGACACAAGAATCGAATGATAGGACCATAAGCTCTTGTCTTTGATAAACAAATTACAAAGGTGTTTCTTATTACATTTTATTCGAACGAGTGCTTAAGTATAAAAGGGGCGGAGCAGCTCTGCGTTCCAAGCCTGTGGCTCGTCTTTTTGATTCTCAATACTATAAAGATGGTATGCTCCGTTGTGGAGAACTTTGGTGATGATGAAGGGGCCCTCCCAAGTCGGGGCAAGCTTGTGTGGTTTCTGTTGATCCACTTGAAGAACTAGGTCTCCTTCTTGAAAGGCTCGACCCCTCACATTTCTGGCATGGAATCGACACAAGTCTTGCTGATAATGTTGGGGAACGTAGTAATTTCAAAAACATTCCTACGCACACGCAAGATCATGGTGATGCATAGCAACGAGAGGGGAGAGTGTGATCTACGTACCCTTGTAGACCGATAGCGGAAGCGTTAGCACAACGCGGTTGATGTAGTCGTACGTCTTCACGGCCCGATCGATCAAGCACCGAAACTACGGCACCTTCGAGTTTTAGCACACGTTCAGCTCGATGACGATCCCCGGACTCCAATCCAGCAAAGTGTCGGGGAAGAGTTCCGTCAGCACGACGGCGTGGTGACGATCTTGATGTACTACCGTCGCAGGGCTTCGCCTAAGCACCTCTACAATATTATCGAGGATTATGGTGGAAGGGGGCACCGCACACGGCTAAGAATATGATCATGTGGATCAACTTGTGTGTCTAGGGGTGCCCCCCTGCCCCCGTATATAAAGGATCAAGGAGAGGAGGCCGACCGGCCCATATGGCGCGCCAAGGAGGAGTCCTCCTCCTAGTAGGAGTAGGACTCCTACTAGGAGGGGGAAAGAAGTGGGGAGGGAGAAGGAAGGGGGGCGCCGCCCCCCTCTCCTAGTCCAATTTGGACCAGGGGGGAGGAGGCACGCGGCCCACCTTTGGCTGCCCCTCTCTCTCTCCACTAAGGCCCATATGGTCCATTACTTCTCCCGGGGGGGGGGAGGGTTCCGGTAACCCTCCGGCTCTCCGGTTTCTCCGAAATTACTCGGAACACTTCCGGTGTCCGAATATAGCCGTCCAATATATCAATCTTTATGTCTTGACCATTTCGAGACTCCTCGTCATGTCCGTAATCACATCCGGGACTCCGAACTAACTTCGGTACATCAAAACTCATAAACTCATAATATAACTGTCATCGAAACCTTAAGCGTGCGGACCCTACGGGTTCGAGAACAATGTAGACATGACCGAGACACGTCTTCGGTCAATAACCAATAGCGGAACCTGGATGCTCATATTGGCTCCTACATATTCTATGAAGATCTTTATCGGTCAGACCGCATAACAACATACGTTGTTCCCTTTGTCATCGGTATGTTACTTGCCCGAGATTCGATCATCGGTATCTCAATACCTAGTTCAATCTCGTTACCGGCAAGTCTCTTTACTCGTTCCGTAATACATCATCTCGCAACTAACTCATTAGTTGCAATGCTTGCAAGGCTTATGTGATGTGCATTACTGAGAGGGCCCAGAGATACCTCTCCGACAATCGGAGTGACAAATCCTAATCTCGAAATACGCCAACCCAACATTCACCTTTGGAGACACCTGTAGAGCTCCTTTATAATCACCCAGTTACGTTGTGACGTTTGGTAGCACACAAAGTGTTCCTCCGGTAAACGGGAGTTGCATAATCTCATAGTCATAGGAATATGTATAAGTCATGAAGAAAGCAATAGCAACATACTAAACAATCGGGTGCTAAGCTACTGGAATGGGTCATGTCAATCAGATCATTCACCTAATGATGTGATCCCGTTAATCAAATAACAACTCTTTCTTCATGGTTAGGAAACATAACTATCTTTGATTAACGAGCTAGTCAAGTAGAGGCATACTAGTGATACTCTGTTTGTCTATGTATTCACACATGTATTATGTTTCCGGTTAATACAATTCTAGCATGAATAATAAACATTTATCATGATATAAGGAAATAAATAATAACTTTATTATTGCCTCTAGGGCATATTTCCTCCAGTCTCCCACTTGCACTAGAGTCAATAATCTAGATTACACAGTAATGATTCTAACACCCATGGAGCCTTGGTGCTGATCATGTTTTGCTCGTGGAAGAGGCTTAGTCAACGGGTCTGCAACATTCAGATCCGTATGTATCTTGCAAATCTCTATGTCTCCCACCTGGACTAGATCCCGGATGGAATTGAAGCATCTCTTGATGTGCTTGGTTCTCTTGTGAAATCTGGATTCCTTTGCCAAGGCAATTGCACCAGTATTGTCACAAAAGATTTTCATTGGACCCGATGCACTAGGTATGACACCTAGATCGGATATGAACTCCTTCATCCAGACTCCTTCATTTGCTGCTTCCGAAGCAGCTATGTACTCCGCTTCACATGTAGATCCCGCTACAACGCTTTGTTTAGAACTGCACCAACTGATAGCTCCACCGTTTAATGTAAACACGTATCTGGTTTGCGATTTAGAATCGTCCGGATCAGTGTCAAAGCTTGCATCAACGTAACCTTTTACGATGAGCTCTTTGTCACCTCCATATATGAGAAACATATCCTTAGTCCTTTTCAGGTATTTCAGGATGTTCTTGACCGTTGTCCAGTGATCCACTCTTGGATCACTTTGGTACCTCCCTGCTAGACTTATAGCAAGGCACACATCAAGTCTGGTACACAGCATTGCATACATGATAGAGCCTATGGATGAAGCATAGGGAACATCTTTCATTTTCTCTCTATCTTCTGAAGTGGTCGGGCATTGAGTCTTACTCAACTTCACACCTTGTAACACAGGCAAGAACCCTTTCTTTGCTTGATCCATTTTGAACTTCTTCAAAACTTTGTCAAGGTATGTGCTTTGTGAAAGTCCAATTAAGCGTCTTGATCTATCTCTATAGATCTTAATGACTAATATGTAAGCAGCTTCACCGAGGTCTTTCATTGAAAAAATCTTATTCAAGTATCCCTTTATGCTATCCAGAAATTCTACATCATTTCCAATTAGTAATATGTCATCCACATATAATATCAGAAATGCTACAGAGCTCCCACTCACTTTCTTGTAAATACAGGCTTCTCCAAAAGTCTGTATAAAACCAAATGCTTTGATCACACTATCAAAGCGTTTATTCCAACTCCAAGAGGCTTGCACCAGTCCATAAATGGATCGCTGGAGCTTGCACACTTTGTTAGCTCCGTTTGGATCGACAAAACCTTCTGGTTGCATCATATACAACTCTTCTTCCAGAAATCCATTCAGGAATGCAGTTTTGACATCCATATGCCAAATTTCATAATCATAAAATGCGGCAATTGCTAACATGATTCGGACAGACTTAAGCATCGCTACGGGTGAGAAGGTCTCATCGTAGTCAATCCCTTGAACTTGCCGAAAACCTTTTGCGACAAGTCGAGCTTTGAAGACAGTAATATTACTGTCAGCGTTAGTCTTCTTCTTGAAGATCCATTTATTCTCAATTGCTTGCCGATCATCGGGCAAGTCAACCAAAGTCCATACTTTGTTCTCATACATGGATCCCATCTCAGATTTCATGGCTTCAAGCCATTTTGCGGAATCTGGGCTCACCATCGCTTCTTCATAGTTCGTAGGTTCATCATGATCTAGTAGCATGACTTCCAGAACAGGATTACCGTACCACTCTGGCGCGGATCTCACTCTGGTTGATCTACGAGGTTCAGTAGTATCTTGTTCTGAAGTTTCATGATCATCATCATTAGCTTCCTCACTAACTGGTGTAGGTGTCACAGAAACATGTTTTTGTGATGTACTACTTTCCAATAAGGGAGTAGGTACAATTACCTCGTCAAATTCTACTTTCCTCCCACTCACTTCTTTCGAGAGAAACTCCTTCTCCAGAAAGTTTCCGAATTTAGCAACAAAAAGTCTTGCCTTCGGATCTGTGATAGAAGGTGTATCCAATAGTTTCCTTTGGATATCCTATGAAGACACATTTCTCCGATTTGGGTTCGAGCTTATCAGGTTGAATCTTTTTCACATAAGCATCGCAGCCCCAAACTTTCAGAAACGACAACTTTGGTTTCTTGCCAAACCACAGTTCATAAGGCGTCGTCTCAACGGATTTTGATGGTGCCCTATTTAACGTGAATGCGGCCGTCTCTAGAGCGTATCCCGAAAACGATAGCGGTAAATCAGTAAGAGACATCATAGATCGCACCATATCTAGTAAAGTACGATTACGACGTTCGGGCACACCATTACGCTGTGGTGTTTCGGGTGGCGTGAGTTGCGAAACTATTCCACAATTTTTCAAATGTACACCAAACTCGTAACTCAAATATTCTCCTCCCCGATCAGATCGTAGGAATTTTATTTTCTTGTTATGATGATTTTCAACTTCACTCTGAAATTCTTTGAACTTTTCAAATGTTTCAGACTTGTGTTTCATTAAGTAGATATACCCATATCTGCTTAAGTCATCTGTGAAGGTGAGAAAATAACGATATCCGCCACGAGCCTCAACGTTCATCGGACCACATACATCTGTATGTATGATTTCCAACAAATCTGTTGCTCTCTCCATAGTACTGGAGAACGGTGTTTTTGTCATCTTACCCATAAGGCACGGTTCGCAAGTACCAAGTGATTCATAATCAAGTGGTTCCAAAAGCCCATCAGTATGGAGTTTCTTCATGCGCTTTATACCGATATGACCCAAACGGCAGTGCCACAAATAAGTTGCACTATCATTATCAACTCTGCATCTTTTGGCTTCAACACTATGAATATGTGTGTCACTACTATCGAGATTCAATAAAAATAGACCACTCTTTAAGGGTGCATGACCATAAAAGATATTACTCATATAAATAGAACAACCATTATTCTCAGATTTAAATGAATAACCGTCTCGCATCAAACAAGATCCAGATATAATGTTCATGCTTAACGCTGGCACCAAATAACAATTATTTAGGTCTAATATTAATCCTGAAGGTAGATGTAGAGGTAGCGTGCCGACTGTGATCACATCGACTTTGGAACCGTTTCCCACGCGCATCGTCACCTCGTCCTTAGCCAATCTTCGCTTAATCCGTAGTCCCTATTTCGAGTTGCAAATATTAGCAACAGAACCAGTATCAAATACTCAGGTGCTACTGCGAGCATTAGTAAGGTACACATCAATAACATGTATATCACATATACCTTTGTTCACCTTGCCATCCTTCTTATCCGCCAAATACTTGGGGCAGTTCCGCTTCCAGTGACCAGTCTGCTTGCAGTAGAAGCACTCAGTTTCAGGCTTAGGTCCAGGTTTTGGTTTCTTCTCTTGAGCAGCAACTTGCTTGCTGTTCTTTTTGAAGTTCCCATTCTTCTTCCCTTTGCCCTTTTTCTTGAAACTAGTGGTCTTGTTGAGCATCAACACTTGATGCTCCTTCTTGATTTCTACCTCCACAGCTTTCAGCATTGTGAAGAGCTCGGGAATAGTCTTATTCATCCCTTGCATATTATAGTTCATCACGAAGCTCTTGTAGCTTGGTGGCAGTGATTGGAGAATTCTGTCAATGATGCAATCATCTGGAAGATTAACTCCCAATTGAATCAAGTGATTATTATACCCAGACATTTTGAGTATATGCTCACTGACAGAACTGTTCTCCTCCATCTTGCAGCTATAGAACTTATTGGAGACTTCATATCTCTCAATCCGAGCATTTGCTTGAAATATTAACTTCAACTCCTGGAACATCTCATATGCTCCATGACGTTCAAAACGTCATTGAAGTCCCTATTCTAAGCCGTAAAGCATGGCACACTGAACTATCGAGTAGTCATCAGCTTTGCTCTGCCAGACGTTCATAACATCTGGTGTTGCTCTAGTAGCAGGTCTGGCACCCAGCGGTGCTTCCAGGACGTAATTCTTCTGTGCAGCAATGAGGATAATCCTCAAGTTACGGACCCAGTCCGTGTAATTGCTACCGTCATCTTTCAACTTTGCTTTCTCAAGGTACGCATTAAAATTCAACGGAACAACAGCACGAGCCATCTATCTACAATCAAGCATAAACAAGCAAGATACTATCAGGTACTAAGTTTCATGATAAATTTAGGTTCAATTAATTTACTTAAAGAACTCCCACTTAGATAGACATCCCTCTAATCCTCTAAGTGATTACGTGATCCAAATCAACTAAACCATGTCCGATCATCACGTGAGATGGAGTAGTTTCATTGGTGAACATCACTATGTTGATCATATCTACTATATGATTCACGCTCGACCTTTCGGTCTTCGTGTTCCGAGGCCATATCTGTATATGCTTGGCTCGTCAAGTATAACCTGAGTATTCCGCGTGTGCAACTGTTTTGCACCCGTTGTATTTGAACGTAGAGCCTATCACACCCGATCATCACGTGGTGTCTTAGCACGAAGAACTTTCGCAACGGTGCATACTCAGGGAGAACACTTCTTGATAATTAGTGAGAGATCATCTTATAATGCTACCGTCAATCAAAGCAAGATAAGATGCATAAAAGATAAACATCACATGCAATCAATATAAGTGATATGATATGGCCATCATCATCTTGTGCTTGTGATCTCCATCTTCGAAGCACCATCGTAATCACCATCGTCACCGGTGCGACACCTTGATCTCCATCGTAGCACCGTTGTCGTCTCGCCAATCTTATGCTTCCACGACTATCGCTACCGCTTAATAAAGTAAAGCATTACAGGCGATTGCATTGCATACAATAAAGCGACAACCATATGGCTCCTGCCAGTTGCCGATAACTCGGTTACAAAACATGATCATCTCATAAAATAAAATTTAGCATCATGTCTTGACCATATCACATCACAACATGCCCTGCAAAAACAAGTTAGACGTCCTCTACTTTGTTGTTGCAAGTTTTACATGGCTGCTATGGGCTTAAGCAAGAACCAATCTTACCTACGCATCAAAACCACAACGATAGTTTGTCAAGTTGGTGCTTTTTTAACCTTCGCAAGGACCGGGCGTAGCCACACTCGGTTCAACTAAAGTTGGAGAAACTGTCACCCACAAGCCACCTATGTGCAAAGCACGTCAGGAGAACCGGTCTCGCGTAAGCGTACGCGTAATGTCGGTCCGGGCCGCTTCGTTCAACAATACCGCCGAACCAAAGTATGACATGCTGGTAAGCATTATGACTTATATCACCCACAACTCACTTGTGTTCTACTCGTGCATATAACATCAACATATAAAACCTAGGCTCGGATGCCACTGTTGGGGAACGTAGTAATTTCAAAAAAATTCCTATGCACACGCAAGATCATGGTGATGCATAGCAACAAGAGGGGAGAGTGTGATCTACGTACCCTTGTAGACCGACAGCGGAAGCGTTAGCACAACACGGTTGATGTAGTCGTACGTCTTCACGGCCCGACCGATCAAGCACCGAAACTACGGCACCTCCGAGTTTTAGCACACGTTCAGCTCGATGACGATCCCCGGACTCCGATCCAGCAAAGTGTCGGGGAAGAGTTCCGTCAGCACGACGGCATGGTGACGATCTTGATGTACTACCGTCGCAGGGCTTCGCCTAAGCACCGCTACAATATTATCGAGGATTATGGTGGAAGGAGGCACCGCACACGGCTAAGAATATGATCACGTGGATCAACTTGTGTGTCTAGGGGTGCCCCCTGCCCCCGTATATAAAGGATCAAGGGAAGGAGGCCGGCCGGCCCCTATGGCGCGCCAAGGAGGAGTCCTCCTCCTAGTAGGAGTAGGACTCCTACTAGGAGGGGGAAAGAAGTGGGGAGGGAGAAGGAAAGGGGGGCGCCGCCCCCTCCTCTCCTAGTCCAATTCGGACCAGGGGGAGGAGGCGCGCGGCCCACATTTGGCTGCCCCTCTCTCTCCACTAAGGCCCATATGGCCCATTACTTCTCCCAGGGGGGTTCCGGTAACCCTCCGGCTCTCCGGTTTTCTCCGAAATTACCCGGAACACTTCCGGTGTCCGAATATAGCCGTCCAATATATCAATCTTTATGTCTCGACCATTTCGAGACTCCTCGTCATGTCCGTGATCACATCCGGGACTCCGAACTAACTTCGGTACATCAAAACTCATAAACTCATAATATAACTGTCATCGAAACCTTAAGCGTGCGGATCCTACGGGTTCGATAACAATGTAGACATGACTGAGACACGTCTCCGGTCAATAACCAATAGCGGAACCTGGATGCTCATATTGGCTCCTACATATTCTACGAAGATCTTTACCGGTCAGACCGCATAACAACATACGTTGTTCCCTTTGTCATCGGTATGTTACTTGCCCGAGATTTGATCGTCAGTATCTCAATACCTAGTTCAATCTCGTTACCGGCAAGTCTCTTTACTCGTTCCGTAATACATCATCTCACAACTAACTCATTAGTTGCAATGCTTGCAAGGCTTATGTGATGTGCATTACCGAGAGGGCCCAGAGATACCTCTCCGACAATCGGAGTGACAAATCATAATCTCGAAATACGCCAACCCAACATTCACCTTTGGAGACACCTGTAGAGCTCCTTTATAATCACCCAGTTACGTTGTGACGTTTGGTAGCACACAAAGTGTTCCTCCGGTAAACGGGAGTTGCATAATCTCATAGTCATAGGAACATGTATAAGTCATGAAGAAAGCAATAGCAACATAATAAACGATCGGGTGCTAAGCTAATGGAATGGGTCATGTCAATCAGATCATTCACCTAATGATGTGATCCCGTTAATCAAATAACAACTCTTTGTTCATGGTTAGGAAACATAACCATCTTTGATTAACGAGCTAGTCAAGTAGACGCATACTAGTGACACTCTGTTTGTCTATGTATTCACACATGTATTATGTTTCCGGTTAATACAATTCTAGCATGAATAATAAACATTTATCATGATATAAGGAAATAAATAATAACTTTATTATTGCCTCTAGGGCATATTTCCTTCAGATAAATGGTCGAGCGGATCAAGGCCATCTCTCTTTCCTCCTCTAAGAGATCGACTGAATCTTGCCGGGCCTGCTCTGCTTCCTCTTCGGAGAAGAGCTCAACTCAGGGTGCATTGTGGAGCAGGTCACTTGGCAGAACAGCTTCGGCTCCATAGACTAAGAAGAAAGGAGTTCGTCCGGTTGACCGATTAGGAGTTTTCCTTAAACCCCACAGAACTGCCGAAAGTTCATCAACCCAAGCGCCTGCTGCGTGTTTGAAATCACGCATCAGTTGGGGTTTCAGTCCTTTGAGAATTAGGCCATTGGCTCTTTTTGCTTGTCCGTTCGACTGCGGGTGAGCGACAGAAGCATAGTCGACTCGAGTGCCCTGAGAGGCGCAGAAAGCTCTGAACTCATCGGAATCGAAGTTCGATCCGTTGTCCGTGATGATGCTGTGTGGGACTCCATATCTGAATGTCAATTCTCTGATAAAACTGACAGTGGTGCTAGCATCAAGGTTCTTGATAGGTTTAGCTTCGTTCCATTTGGTAAACCTGTCGACTGCAACGAGCACATGAGTGAAGCCGCTCCTGCCAGTTCTCAGTGGTCCAACCATATCCAGTCCCCAAACAACAAAGGGCCAGATGAGGGGGATGGTCTTCAGGGCTGACGCTGGCTTGTGAGACATGTTGGAGTAAAACTGGCAGCCTTCACATCTGTCGACTATATCTTTCGCCATTTCATTTGCTCGTGGCCAATAGAATCCAGCTCGGTATGCTTTAGCCACGATGGCCCGAGAGGACGCATGATGACCACAGGTCCCCGAGTGGATGTCATTGAGGATCATTCGACCTTCTTTTGGTGTTATGCATTTCTGACTGAGTCCAGTCACGCTTTCCTTGAACAGCTGCCCTCTTATCACAGTAAAGGCCTTGGATCAATGGACGATCTGTCGAGCCTCTTCTTCATCCTCTGGGAGTTCTTTCCTGAGGATGTATGCAATGTAGGGCACCGTCCAGTCGGGAGTAATGGCTAGAACCTCCATGATCAGGTCGACCACGGCTGGGACCTCGACTTCAGTCGGATCTGTGGCGCTCTTAGGTTGCGGGGGCTCTTCAGTAAAAGGATCTTCCTGAACTGTCGGCAAGTGAATATGCTCCAAAAACACATTGCTGGGAATGGCTTCTCTCTTGTAACCTATCTTTGCCAAATCGTCGACTGCTTGATTTTTTAGTCGGGGTATGTGGTGGAGTTCTAACCCCTCAAACTTCTTCTCAAGCTTTCTCACCGCGTTGCAATAACCAGACATGGCTGGACTTCTGACGTCCCACTCCTTCATCACTTGATTAACTACCAAATCTGAGTCGCCATAGACCATGAGGCGACGGACGCCGAGTGAGATGGCCATGCGCAACCCATACATGAGTGCTTCATATTCTGCTTCATTGTTGGAGGAATCAAAGTGAATCTGGAGGACATATCTGAGCCTGTCTCCTCGGGGGGATACCAGAACTACTCCAGCACCAGAACCGTTCAGCATCTTGGATCCATCAAAGAACATGGTCCAGTGCTCAGAGTGAACTTGAGTCGGCAGTTGCTGTTCGATCCACTCGGCGAGGAAATCTGCTATTGCTTGGGACTTGATAGCTTTCTTTGCCTCAAACTTGATATCCAAGGGAAGGAGTTCAATCGCCCATTTGGCCACTCAACCAGTTGCATCTCTGTTGTGCAGAATCTCTGACAATGGAGCGTCGCTGACGACTGTAACAGAGTGATCTGAGAAATAGTGTGCAACCTTCTTCGTGGTCATGTAAATCCCATAGACAAGCTTCTGATAATGAGGATATCTCTGCTTTGATGGGGTCAGGACTTCAGAAATATAATAAACTGGGCGTTGAACCTTATAAGCTTTTCCTTCTTCTTCCCGCTCAACCGTAAGTACTGTACTGACGACTTGTCCAGTGGCTACTATATAAAGCAGTAGAGGCTCTTTGCTGATTGGAGCAGCAAGCACCGACTGGGTGGAAAGTAGGGCTTTTAGCTCTGCAAACGCTGCATCAGCTTCTGGGGTCCACTCGAACTTGTCTAATTTCTTCATCAATCGGTAAAGAGGCAGCGCCTTTTCACCGAGGCAAGAAATGAATCGACTTAGGGCGGCCAAGCAACTAGTAAGCTTCTGGACATCATGCACACTCACAGGGCGTTTCATTTGGAGTATAGCGCCTACTTTCTCTGTGTTAGCATCGATTCCTCGTTCGGAAACAAGAAAACCGAGTAACTTTCCGCCTGGAACTCCAAACGTGCACTTTGATTGATTGAGCTTGATATCATACCTTCTAAGGTTGGCAAAGGTTTTAGCAAGGCCAGTCAATAGGTCGGAACCTTTACATGACTTGACCACAATGTCATCCATGTATGCTTCCACATTCCGACTGATCTGAGTGAGCAGGCACTTCTGAATCATCCGCATGAATATGGCTCCGACATTCTTCAAGCTGAATGGCATTGTGACATAACAGAAGCACCCAAATGGGGTGATAAAAGCTGTCTTTATTTCGTCGGGTCCGTACAGACGGATCTGGTGGTACCCGGAGTAGGCGTCCAAAAAGGACAAACGCTCGCACCCTACAATCGAGTCGACTATCTGATCGATGCGAGGGAGAGGGAATTGATCTTTCGGGCAGGCCCGATTGATATGCTTGAAATCAATACACATGCGAAGTGAGTCGTCTTTCTTTGGGACCATGACAACATTGGCTAACCACTCGGAGTGATAAATCTCTCGAATAAACTCAGCTGCCAAAAGCCGAGCCACCTCTTCACCGATTGCCTTTCTTTTCTAGACGACGGACCGTCGAAGATGCTCTTTGACTGGTTTCACCTTCGGGTCGACTCACAAACGATGCTCAACCAGTCCCGTGGGAACACCCGGCATGTCAGAAGGCTTCCATGCAAAGATGTCCCAGTTCTCACGGAGGAACTGGATGAGCACTTCTTCCTATTTGGAGTCGAGTGTGGTTGAAATGTGAGTCGGAGCTGCATTGGGATCCGTCGGGTGAATGTGAATCGAGTTTGTTTCACCAGACGACTGGAATGCTCAATCTGTGGCTGGCTTCTTGGCTCACAGCAAGTCACTCGGATCTGCACTTTTTTGGTATTCTTGCAATTCTACCACGACCATCTGGGCATCGGCGATCTTTGAGCCCTTCTGGAAGCATTCTTCTGCCTTCTTCCGGTTACCAGAGATAGTGATCACTCCTCTGGGACCAGGCATCTTCAGTTTGAGGTACACGTAACATGGTCGAGCCATAAATCGTGCATAAGCTGGCTTGCCTAGAATTGCATAATAAGCACTCTGGAAATCCACAACTTCAAACGTCAACTTTTCTTTGCGGTAATTTTTGGAATCACCGAAAACCACGTCGAGTGCAATCTGACCGAGGGATGCAACCTTCTTGCCTGGAATGACCCCATGGAAACTCATATGGCTTTCGCTGAGTCTGGACATTGGAATGCCCATTCCTTTCAACGTTTCTACATACAATATGTTCAGGCCACTGCCACCGTCCATCAGGACCTTTGTCAGTCGAGTGCCTTCGATCACCGGGTCGACCACCAGTGCTTGCCTCCCAGGGGTGGCGATGTGCGCTGGATGATCAGACTAGTCGAATGTAATGGCAGTCTGCGACCACTTTAAGTAATTGGGTGTCACCGGAGCGACCATGTTCACTTCCCTGTTGATGACTTTCGATCGACTTTTGCTCTCAACGTCAGCAAAAATCATCAGACTGGAATTCACGTGGGGATAACCATCATCATCCTCTCCCTCATCCTCAGCCTTGTCCGCCTCCTTCTCCTTTTCCTTGGGCTGTTTCTGTCGGAACTGCTGGATTAGGAGCCAACACTGCCGAGTGGTGTGCTTCGGGTAAATGAAATTACCTTCTTCATCTTTTTTGGTGTGGATATGGCACAGCAGATCCAACACGTCATTTCCATCTTGATCTTTTACTTTCTTGGGGTTCCACGACCCTTTGGGCTTCCCCTTGAACTTTCCTTGAACCACAGCCAAGGCTTCACCCGGAGCAGCTGGCTCGGCCTTGCGCTTCTGTTTCCGACCGGAGTTTCCTCCTCCGGCTTCATGGGCGACTGCTTTGTGCTTGCCACTCTGGAGTCGCTCTTCTTCTTCACCATTGGCATACTTGGTGGCAATTTCCATCATCCGAGCCAGAGTCATATTTCCTGTCCGGCCGAATTTCATATTAAACTCCCGATACCTGACGCCTTCCTTAAAGGCACAAATTGCCTGATGATCTGACACATCTTCTACCATGTGGTGTAGGGTGATCCATCTCTGGATATAATCCCTCAAAGTTTCATTCGGTTTCTGAACACAACACTGTAATTCTGTCAAACCTGCCGGCCGTTTGCAAGTGCCCTCAAATGTTCTGACAAACACTCGGGCGAGATCTTCCCAAGTATAGATGCTGCCAGGCGCTAACTGATTCAGCCATGCACTAGCCGAGCCCTCCAACATCAGAGGAAGGTGTTTCATGGCCACTTCATCATTGCCGCCACCAATCTGGACAGCCACTCGGTAGTCTTCAAGCCAAGTGTCAGGCTTGGACTCTCCGGTGAACTTACTAACTCCAGACGCCAACCTGAAGTTGGGGGGAATCACCGCAGCTCTGATAGCTCTGCTGAAGCACTCTGGACTAGAGACATGCACCCTGTTGCTGGTTTGCAGATCTCTGTCATGGCCATCTCGGTGAGCTCTGTTTCTGTCGACCAAGCCCTGCACGAGAATAGATCTCGCATCAAAGCCTGGCTCCCTGGGGTTGACTGGAATACCTCTTCCGACACTGTGAGGGCGTCTGTCTTCATGTGGCTGAGGCACGTATGACCCACTCCTTGGAGGAGGCGTGGGCACTCGACAGTGATCATCGCGATCGTCACGGCGATCATACTACTCTTGGTTTCTGTACTGATCATGCCGATCTCCACATCCCTCACACCTCGGGGGAGATCTCGGGCTATGGGCCGACTGAACTGTGTCTACGGCCACGGATCTGCTATGGATCCTATTCCGCGACTGAGACACGACCGTATTCTTCTCTCCCGCTGCCCGGAGCAAGGCTCTGATCTGCACCAGACCTCGGCCAGCTTCTGATTGGGAAGGTTGGATCGACTCTGCTATCCGGGTAGCAGCTGCTAGATTCTGGATCGGTGTTCGGTATACCTGAGTCGAAGGTGGAAAAAGATGGCGTCGACTGGACTCAGGAGCACGTTGTCGAGCGCGACCGTCGAGTGCGCGCTGGAGGTTCTCCTGTCGAGTGCGCTCAGCCAGGTTGGCCAAGCGCGCCTGCTCCAAGGCCTGGGCTTCAGGCGTTTCTCCAACTATAGGAGTATGCAATGCATCCATGTTCCAGCGGCGAAGTTCCTCCCTCTGCTGCGAGGAAAGGGGTTCAGGGCGGTACTCCTCGTGAACGCGCGATGGATCGCCGTTCCCGTTGCCTCCGTCTTCGCGGTTGAAGCCAGAAGGGCTGCGTGGTCCGTTGACCATCAAAACTTCCGTCGCCGGGTCGCTGCTGTCGCACTCGGATGCGGTCTCTACGGAGCTAGTCGACAGATCGAACAGGCCATAGAGAGTTTTGTTGGGCTCGATCGCCGCGACTTGAGGGGTGGCCGACTGGCGGGCCACCGCATGCTTCATCCACCGCTGAAGCCTCGACCGACCGGTGCGTTTGCTCCGGCGGGTCGCAGGAAGGGGGAAAGCTGCTGGAGTTGACTGGTACTGGGTCGACGGTTGCCGCAGGAGGACGCCGCGGACGCACGCGCGAAAGTGAGTCGCCCCGCGGGCGGGGAGCGCGTCGGCATCGAGTGGTGCCTCCTGAAGCCAAGCGGAGTCGTCGGCGACAAACATGAGCGCGCCGAGACGGATCTCGCGACCCTCAGCCAAACCTCCACCTGGAACCATGATGAAGGGGATCGGAAAAATTGCAACTTCTCCAACAAGTCGCTAAGACACCTGCCCCACGGTGGGCGCCAACTGTCGTGGTTCTAAGACTGATAGTAGAATAGGGGAGTAGGAATGTAGAGGCAAGATCCTAGCTATGAAGGAGTTGTACACACGAGTTTACGAGTTCAGGCCCTTCTCGGTGGAAGTAACAACCCTACGTCTCGGAACCCTGAGGCGGTTGACTGAATATATGTGTGTGAATTACAGAAAGTGAGAACCACTATCCTAGAGGAGGGGGGGGTGGCTTATATAGAGTGTGCCATGACCCCAGCTCTCCTTCGTTACACAAGGTTCAATGCTCATAAAGGAGGGGCGTTACTGGTAACGTCTGCAGTAAAGTGTTGTAAATGCCCATAAAGCTATGGTTTAAGTCCTGAGTCCTGACCGTTGCAGAGTGGAGGGTTCCTCATCTTCTGGTGGTCGAGTGTCTTCAAGGTGGTCGAGTGAGCACATCTTCATGGTCGAGTGGATGATGGTTTCTCTTCGACTGCTTCTGATTCTTTGTAGAGATGTCCTTGGGGAGGGTATGTTGGACAGATCCATGACCCTACCCTAGGTACATAGCTTCATCACCACCCATTTATTTTCAGGGGGTACCTCGTTAATTCATGAGCAAAATTTTATGCCACACTAATTCCCAGCATATACCAAACAAGGGAATGGGAGTAAAACTCTACTTCCCATGTCTAATCCCTACACAAACACCCCTGTGAAAACTCCAATCCCCCTGCCAAAATGGTTACCAAATAGGTTGTGGGTTTCATCCCCTTCCACGGACCACCACCATGATGGAACAAGCGAAGGAGCCTATGACTTTGTACGCCGTTCCTTCGAACCTGGAGGCGGCTGGCCGCGTGATCCAGTCCGCGGAATGCAACAATCATCACATCAAGGCGAAGAAGAGGGCGGAAGATGCACTGACAACCAGTCAGGGCGGAGCACGTAAGCCAAAGTGCAACGCTAGGCCGATGTTGCCCAAGAAATCACAACCTTGACCATCCGAGTTGAAGGTGCCCTACTAGTATGCCGCCCATCAGCTCGGCCCGCCCGAAATGCATCAATAGTTCGCCACAACCTCCTTCATTCCCGTCCATCCCACTACAACTGCAAGAACCGCAGCCGCACGGTAACGATCTAGAATCAATCACAATGGCAAGTTGCACTCAGTCACAATCTATCAGACCTCTTGACTGGTGGATTGTGATGGCCAATGAGGGGACTTCGTGAGAGTTCTTCTCTCCAGATCTAGTGGCTTGTATTGGCGAGGTTGTGGGATGCAGCTGGAAGAATCCTTTGTGGGTTTTAGCGGCTCCTAGTCCGTCTAGTTCGCATTCAGCAGTGAGATGAAATCTATGGAAGGCGGCTTGATGTAGACGATATGGTTGTACTTGTACAACGGCGGTGATAGCGCCATCACATCAAGACGGTGCTACCCTTGTAGCTGCTGGGATCTCAAAAAAGTGGTGACGACAATACATGATTGCCTTCAATTTAGTGGTGCTTCTTGAGTACACGGTCTCGAGCCCTGTGATGATAATCTTAGGTCTGACCCAAGTTGGTTATATGGTTATATGTGCCAATTGCGATGTTTTTGCATTGTGACCTTGTTGAAAGCATTGCTTGAATAGGCTCGAACTCGCTCTTTAGGGTGAAACCCTAGGATCTGGCCTTTGGTTGTTGGATCTAATGACGGCGAAGCTTGAGTGCCATTCCCTTCATGAAGGCATTGCTGCTGAAGAACGTCATTGTCCTTTTGGTGTCAAAAGATGGTCGATGCAGATATGGTCATTGGTGTAGTTTGTCCATTGCTGTTTTGACAGCTTCAGGCTTTTTTCCTCACTAAGTGACAGCTTTGGTTTTATATGACTTTGCTATTTGCCATGTGTTTAGTTATGTGTGTGCGTTCATGTGGAATGTATGTATCCTAGGTACGAAGAGGCTGGATATGTGCTCATTATGTCTGTATCCACTTGATACTTCATCTTGAGTTAATAAATTCACCCTTTGTTAGAAAAGGCTAACAAACGTCATAATTGTTGGGACATGAATTTCGCATCCAAGTTTTCCTTTTGAGCCAAGAAAACCTTATTTTCAATAGAGCATATAAGAAAAGAAAGAAGAAACACTAGCTGGCGTTGGGCTACATGTTTCTTTAAGCTATTCATGAACTTTCACTGAGGCATGACAAAACAAAAGTTTTTCATTTATACCAATATAAAAAGATTCAAATGGGTAGATCCAATTAATCTCGGCCATCAAATCATGTCAATCCAACGACCTAGACTGCTTCAATGTCGAGCACTCAACACGTTTAACATGCAGTTAATTTCATGCCAAATATAGTGCTAATCACATAATAACACGCAAATAATATTCTACTTAATATCCGCATGCACTTAATATACTTCCAAATTAACGTGCATTGCACGTACACATTGACTAGTAACATTTAGAAGCTGTTTGGTTGTCAGTCTTAGCTAGCCACGTCAAAGGTGTGGCATGCCAGAACTTTCTAGGAAGACATTTAGTTCTTTACTAAAGTTCGGCTTGCCACAACTCGAAGGGGTTTTGGCTGTAGAAATTTTCGCCTAAGGTGTGGCGCTTGTTTTAGCCGCCACACGTTTCGTGGTGCGTCACAATTGCCTCTACTTAGGCATGACAAACGGAGTGTCCAACCAAACAACTTATTGTTGCCGGAGTATGGCAATTCTTTCAAGTGAACATGGTAATATTCACAACAAAACTATACATTGCCGTAATTTGCTATGTTTATGAATAAATTGCCATGTGTGTTTTAAAGATTTTATAGCATATAAAAAACGTCTGCAAATGCCACCCCCTTTCACTGGCTAAACAGGTCTTTTTTAGGCTCGTTGGGCTACATGTAGATGGGCATGGGCAACTCTTTGTTATCTTGGACTGTTGGTCGGAAGCTCCTATACAACGCTGCAGGCTCCCGTTAATGATCCGGCGTATGCAGCGCTGCTCGCATGGGCCGGCCCACTAGCATGCTGCCTCCAGTTTTTTCAATTTTTTTGTTACGAAAATAAAATTATGAAATCAAGAAAGTTTACAGATTTAAAGAAAAAAGGTTCATCCATTTGAAAGGTTCACCAATTTTGAAAAAAGTTCATCAATTTGAAAAAAAAGTTCATCCAATTTAGCAAAAGTTCATAGAAATTGAAAAAAATTTCATGGACCTGAAGAAAAGTTCATAAATAAAAAAGTTCATCCATTTTCAAGACAAATGTTCATTGAATTTGGAAAAAGTTCATCAATATTCAAAAAAGTTTATCAATCTGAAAAAAACTTTTGAAATTTTTAAAAAGTTCATCAATATTCAAAAAAGTTTACAGAATTTTAAAAAAAATCCTCAACCGGCGCGTAGATGGGCCGGCCCATTTACGGACGCCACAGGCGCCAGTTAGCAAAATGCACGTTAACTGGCGCCTGTGGCGCCAAATAGGAAATGCCCTGTTGGCCTGTACATGACTTGGGCTCTTACTCAACGTGGGCCTCTTCCATCCAGCCTGCTTCTTCCACCTCCCCACCACCGGGCCAGCGTAGACCGTAGCAGAGCCAAGGGTTTCCGGCGCTGGCTGCAGCCATGGCCGCCGAGCGAGAGCCGAACCCCTCCGTCCTCGACGCCGTCGCCTCCCTCCAGACCTACTCGACCGCCCTCTCCGCCTTCACTTCCGCATGGCGCTCCTTCTATTCCGATGCCACCACAATCGACTCCACCCTCGCCTCCCGCCTCGAAGGCTTCTCCCAGCTCGAGCTGCTCTGCTCCGGGATGGACGGGCCAGGCCTCCGCGCGTACCTCGCCGAGCACAGGGACGAGCTCCGGGACCCCGCTCGCTCACTCGATGCCGCCCTGCTGGTGGCCCCCGACCCGGGGCTCCTGGTGCTCGCCGCGGCCGCGGGGTTCTGCCGCTCGCCTCCGACCAATGGCAAGGCGGACGGTGAATCCAAGGTGTCCTGCCGCCTGCTCATCGACCTCCTCGACCGGATTCGCGCGCGCGGCGTGAAGCCGTCGCCGGAGGCGCGAGAGGAGGCCAGGGCTGTCGCGGCGGACTGGAAGCGGAGCAAGCGGATCGAGGAGCAGTCGCTGTTTAAGAATGAGACGATCGCCTTTCTGCTTCTCGTCGGGGTATTTGGTTTGGTGGAGGATGTTGGTGGCGCCGCCCAGGTGCTCGATCTGGTCGTGTCAATCTCGAGCCGGGAGCGCGCCGTGGAGATCTTCCTCGGCCTTGGCCTCGACCTCGACAAGCATCTACCAGGTAAGACACATTTTCCTCGCCGTATGAAAATTAGAACTGCATTATGCTCTGTGCAACCATGTTGTTCAGTAAATGTGTGTTTGCATCTTCCGTTGACTATGCCTAGCTAAGCAAGTATTTCTAGCTAGCACAAGCTACAGGATGCAACGGCTAGGCGATTTGTTTGGTTCATCTTCATCTAGCTTTCTACTAGCTAGCCATGAAATATGAGCAGTGGTTATCATCACAGTAGCACCTGCGGCTCACTTTTCTCGTTCTTGCTGGTTTTTTTAGTCCATTGAAGCTAGTTTGATTGGCAAAGCTGGTACTAGGTATGGCTAGCAATGGTGCCCAGGGGTAACCTTTATGTTAATCATTTCTTGAGTAGACTGCCAATATTCTAGTAGCAGGAATCCAACACTCTGTTATCGATAGATATTGCCACAGACTGCAACACAATGTTCTGTTAGAACTTCCCCGTGGTGATTCTTGCGTATTTTTATTTTATTTGCATTTAAATCCTGCAACCTAGAGCTGTTTGTGAATATGCAATTTGGAGATGCTCTTGTTGAGGTACAGGATGAAACGATGATGCTTTTGCATTTTTTTTAAAACTCTTCACCATCATGATCTATTTGCAGTTAGATAGCACAGATTAGTGTCTGATAGTTTTGACTGGCTATGTTTAAGTTGTTCAGGTTGACGGCACTTGGAAGTACTATATTAATTTTTTATGTTGAACTTTTCATTTGGAATATCATGATTTCATAGGACATTTGTCATCTGCCCTTGCTCCTTAAATCATCTATTTTATTATTAGTATTTCTTTTATTCTCACGCTGTAGCTTTATTTCTATGTTGGTTTACCCACCTACCATCTTCCTGGATTTGTTGGGTCGATGTAGGTTCCATTCCACTGTAATGGGTCGGTTTCGTTCCTGTGTTTGGTTGGGATATTTGATGGAATGGAATGGTTACGTTTCAGTGTTTGGTTTGAGTGATGGAATGGAATGGTTACGTTTCAGTGTTTGGTTTGAGTGATGGAATGGAATGAATTCAGTTCAAAACATCTCCTGTATAAAAATGATGAGGCTGCCTCTCATATGCATAGATATACAATATGACCAAGTATAAAATCTTTGTATTTCTGGAAACATAATATTGAAACTTACCGTAGCATTTATATTGAATTGTACTTTGACATCAAATATGGTATTCTCTCAATGGAATATTTACATTGAATTGTTTCCTATTGAGAGGACATAGACAGGGTAAAAAATCATGAATGGGCACAGAATCAAGGATTTTGCTCAATATTTTTTGACTATTTACATTAGATTGGATTTCAATCAAGAAAAATTGCTCACTGATGACCTCGAGATAGTAGCACATCAACGCTCTTGCTGCTCATAGATGGAGCCCTGTCCATACCGAGCGGAAGTAGTGCTTGTCCCGCCGGATAGGTGGCTGTCGCAGCCTGCGAGGGGATGGCCGCCGCCTCATCAGATCAGGTCGCCGCCACATCAGATCAGGACGTCGCCGCCCATCCCATAGATCAGGTCACGGCCGCCTCTCCTGTGGATCCGCTGGCCTGGTCGCCGCCGCCCTGCTGTGGATCTGCTGTCCTGGTCGCCGCCGCTCATCCGCCGGACTTGGAGAGACGAGCGTGGAGGAGCGACGGGAGACGAGAGGGGTTGGGAGAGACGGAGAGTGCGTCGGGTGGGAGGTGGAGTGGGCGAGAGGCCGTTCTGCGTCGTTCCACCAAATTGGAGAAACGAGTGTGTTCCGGATATTGGCGGAATATTCTCTTTCGGGGAACGAGTGGGTTCTAGTCCGTTCCCATTCCAAACGCAAGAACGTGGCCCAGGGACGGGACGGACCCGTGCCATTCCGTTCGATGACTGAAACTAAACAGACCCGTAATGTTGATATTATTTTGGGAGGCACATATTGCTATATCCTTGTATTTTTCTTTGTGTCCAGTTGTTTCATCTGCATCTTTGGGTCGATGTTTCATCAACATGCTATTTACTTTCCTCAAGGTCTCTCCTAACTGTAGCCTATTTTAATTTAGGCATATGAAATATTTTATGCTTCTGCCATTCTTCAATTCTGATGTCCGTCACTCTATGCTAATGGATGACTGAGCCTGTTTATGTTCTTGGTATTATCTTTTGAGCTTGAACTCCAAAATATTGCTGGGGTGCATAAGGGCTCTTAGGCCACTTTTGGCACTGTGGTAGATTATAATAATCTTGTTTGCCTAACCAGCCTTTCCCTATCTTTTGGTAACCAGCTCCTTCCTGCTTTCATGGGTATTTATCCACAGCACATCGCTATGAAACAAGTTCAGTGTAACACAATTAGGCAACTGCAAGCTGAGCCTTATTGTCCTATGTCAGTTTATCCACGATCATCCTGAGCTTACCCAATAAAATCACTTATTTCACTTGTTATCTTTTGAGTCTATTAACTAGTGAGCTTATAACGTAAGTGCAAGGCAGGGCAGAAGGGTTGAATATGAACCGTTCATTCCGAAAAACCCCAAATGATAAGTCTTATTTTGGAGATTATTCTGTAAAAACTCCTAGCATTGATTTGAGTGTTGCTCATATCGTACATTGTTACTGTTTGTTTCAGTTGCCAATTTGCCTTGGCTCATGAGTTATTGTTGATTGTTCTCTGATTTTGCTGTTAGATTTTTAGGCTTCTTCATGTACTCCCTCCGTTCCATAATAAGTGCCGTGGTTTTAGTTCAAATTTGAACTAAAACTACAACACTTATTATGGAAAGGATGGAATAAACACTAACTTTGTACCGTTGAACACTATAATGTGACCTGTGAAGCTGTGATGACACCTTTGTAAAACGATTGCCAACTGTTGGGATTGATTGGCATTGGCATATAGCGAATGCTGCAATTGTTCCCATTCAATGCCCGAGTCATGACCCCATGGCTTTGTTCAGTAACTTTGCAGTTTATTTCCCTGTCTTAGCTTGCTAACCGCTTCTAAATTCCCTACTTGAGCAATCTTTTCAGTTTTGCTTTGTTTTCAGCTGTATAATATAATATATTTCTTCATCTGTTTTGTGATTTGCCTGTATAATCATGTTAACACTTCTGTGCGCTAAATCTATGTGCTTATTTGGGAATTATAATTCACATTCTTGTTCTTTCCTCTTTTCTCCTTTTCTCCCTAAGGCACTCTTGTTCAGATTGTTACACGCTATTTATTTCTGCAAGGTCACTCGTAAGTCCTAACCGAAGGCTATTTTAATTTAGGTATATGAAAATTTGAATGCTGCTGCCATTCTTTAATTCTGATGTCCTGTTAATGGATGAACTGAACCTGTTTCATCCTTGATATTTAGAAACATTATAACCGCGCATCTTTCCAACCATCTCAGACCACTTGCATTTCTGGCCATTAGATATTGAGATCTATGCGTTTCCGGCCGTCTGATTACCTTTGCGGTCGCGTTGGTACGTCGTTCAGTAATCACGAAGCGGTACATAGTGGTGGGCCGCTGCTCCAGTAACATTTTCGGTCGTCTCCTGTTAAAATGGGCCTGGTGGGTTTTCTCTTCGATGGGGAACTGGTGGGCTTAATCGTGTTGTGTGTGTATGAGGTCGGTCTCCCTTGGATGGTGAGTTCTGCGGCAGCTGTGGAGTTGTCCCGGGGCAGCATGGGCGGTCAATTGAAGTGCGCCGTTGAATTGACGAGTTAAGGTGCCGTTCCTACTAGCCATTAATGTTAGTTAAGGTAGGCGACTCCTCTGCGGTCGATGGCGGAGTTTCGTTTAGTCCCTTTGCCTCCCTTCTCCTATTTATATGTCCTCACCCAATCTTCCGCCCCGATCGGTGTTTCCAGCTACTCCGGACGAATATCCAGGGGGGTCGAGCTATCGGTGTTCGCAGACTCCGTCTCCTGCCGATGGACGCCGACTGGTGAGTTCTCGACGGCGTCGGCATACTCTATCCAATTCGAGGGAGAGAGGCGCACAAATTTCAAGCACAACATCCGATGCGCCGCTCAAGTGTAAGGTGTTCTCATGGCTCGCAATCTTGAGAAAGTTTCTGACGGCAGACAACTTGGCAAAGAGGGGCTGGCCGCACAACCCTTCCTGTTCCCTGTGTTCTGCTGCTTCGGAAGACGTGGTTCACATGCTTGCCAATCGCCCATCCGCTTAGGCGATGTGGGAGCGAACGTTGGTGGGCCTGGCCCGGGCGACGCTGGTGGCGGCGGCCCCCGGCCATTCCCCTCTCGGTTGCTCTCCGGCGCGGGGCGGAGGGCGCCGGGGGGTGCTCCCTAGGCGGCGGCGGTCCGGCATGGCGGCGGGGCTTCCTGGCGCGGCGCGGGAGATCGGCTGGACGGCGGCGTCGCCGTTGGCGGCGGGGTGG
>NC_041386.1:32193208-32316869 GCF_002162155.2 Triticum dicoccoides | reverse complement strand
GGGGTGGCGCGGCCAGGCGGCGCCCGCTCGGCCCAGATCTGGGCCCTTCGGACCCCATCTAGGTCTGGGCGGGCCAACAGCGGGGCGGGTCGACGACGTGGCTCCCAGGAGGCGAGGGAGCGGCGATGGGCGTTGGGGTGCTGGCGGTGCTGGCGCTGTCCTGCTGCAGCGTGGCCGGCGGGGCTTAGCGGGCCCGATTCGGGCCTGGCCGGGCCAGGGGTGGCCTGGTATGCCCTGCTGCTGCGTCCGGACGGTGACCGCGACGGTGCCGGAGGCTCAAGCCTCCTACACGACGGCGGAGGAGGTGGTTCCCTCCCGCGCGGCTACGGCGCTGCTGCTCCCATCGTCCAACGCCCCCTCCTCGTTCTCTTGGCCTCGTGGTGGCGATCTCAGTGAGGCGGCGTGGGTGGCGTTGCGACCGCGGTGGCGCATGCTGGTGGGCGGTGGGCGGCGAGCTGGTTGGTTGGCTTCGATCCGGTTGGGCGGTGGGGTTTGGAGTTGGGAGAAATCCTTGCCGGATCTTCCGGCTCCGGTGCGGTGACGCCTACGGGTGCCACCATTCCTCCCTGGAGGGTGTCGGTGGTCTTCATTCCCCTCTACCCTCCGTGTGCCGGGGGAAACCCTAGGATACGTCCGGGCAGCAGCGTCGTCGGCGTCGTTTCCTTCCTGGAGGTGCTGCTTGGTACACGGAGGATCGGAGCCTAGGATCGTGGTGGGTAGATTTCGGAGGGCGCAGTGGTTGTAGGTCATTCGCGTCTGTCGAGCTGCCGGTGTTGGCATTGTTTCTTTTTCTTTTTCTTTGGCTTGTTGTGCTGCTCGCCCCAGCGTTTGCTCTGTAATCGGTGTTGGTGCTTTGGAATACAAAGCGGGGGGAAACCCTTTTTCGGTATGTGGGAGCGAACGCTGCAGTTCTGCAACCTTCCGTCCTTCCGATCGACAGAGCTGCACTGATTCTCTTTCTCTGTTGTTTTATACCTTGCACAACGGGCGCTTGCTGTTTCTTGTAATGCTCAGCCTAAAACTCTCCTATTATTTCTTCATCTATAATTCAATGAAAAGCTGCTCCGCCAGTCAAGGTCCCTCGTTGTTTCGCTCTGTTTAAGGTACAGTGATAATTCAATGAAAAGTTTATTTTTTATTTCATGTCCTCTTGTTGCTACAGGGAAGTTGAACAGCAACAACACCTAGAATTTTAGGTGACTCACCAGCAACCATGGAATGTTCTCCTATTATGTATGTTTTGTCGGTCTCTTTTCCTTTTGCCTCCGTGGAGTCTCGAGATAATGATATGCCTGCATCAAATGGGCATAGATTTTAATATTTTTCATTATCAACGTGACCTAAATACTGAGATCGTGGATTACTATTTATCTATGGAAATATACGCCTCCACATCACCGAACATGTCTTACGATAATAAATTCTATATGGTTCTACAATATTGTCTATATCAGATTAATCTTTCATGGGATATTGGCATGCTGTGCCACACAACCCTTCAGTTTATTTGTCCACACTTAATATTGTTATAATGGTACTTTCAGGAAATTTTTATCCAGGTAAGCATATTTCTTTTTAGTACTGGTGGGTGCCCTCTTTCTAGACAAATAAGTATATCACGCATTGTCTTGACGACATAGCATTCCCGAGTCCAGGTTGTAACTTTAAAGTTTGTTACCTTATTAAGTTAATGAAATTTCTATCCATTTTTCGTACAACGACAATTTTGCTTCCACCTACACACATTCATCTGTTTTTGGTCAGAAGATTGATTACCCAGTTCCTTTTCAGTTTTGTCGGTGCACTCCTACTTGGCAATCCAAGCTAATAGCCTGGATTTAGCTACTTATGCACAATGAAACTTCTACTTGGCAATACAAGCTAATTGCCTGGATTTAGCTACTCATGCAAAATGAAACTTCTAATTGGCAATCCAAGCTAATTGCATGGATTTAGCTACTTATCCACAACGAATGTAGCATGCATACGAAATGAAACAAGGGAAACTTAATTATGTTTACTATGTTATTGCCGAGTTATCTTTTTGTCAATATGTGGGCTATTTTATGCAACTTTCACCTATATATTTCATGTTTATATATATTTAATTATTTACTATGCAAGTCTATGTCATTCTATTGGAAAAAATGACGGACGCAGCAACGCGTGCAATTTTTATAGAAATTCCTGTGAGTGTTATTCTATCGTATGATAAAAATGAGGATCTTGCAAACATACAACCATCTCAACATGCATGTTTCGTGTCTATTTCTATGCAATTACCTAACTCAATGCCACAATGGATGGGTGCGGCAACGCGCGCCACCAATGATCTAGTTATCTTTTAAGCTTCAACACCAAATAGTAGGTGGAGCTATTCCAGGGGATGCGTAATGGCTCTTAGGGCACGTTTGGCATTGTGGTGGATTATAATAATCCTGTTTGCCCAACCAGCCTTTCTCTATTTGAACGTTTGGTAGCTAACTCTTTCCTGTTTTCATGGTTATTTTTATGTAGCACCCGGTTATAAAATAAGTTCAGCATAACACGATTCAGCAAGTACAAGCTGAGCCTTATTGTCCTATATCAGTTTATAGGCTGAGTTTATCCGCGATCATCTTGGACTTGTCCAATAACCTCACTTAGTTTTGCTTTATTATCTTGTGAGTCTAGTTACTAGTTGTAAGTGAGCTTATAATGTAAGTGTATGGCAGGGTCGAAGGGATTAAATTTGAACTGTTCATTAGGAGAAACCCCAAATGATATGTTTTCTTTTGGAGATTGTTGTTAGCTTTATACTGTTCTGTAAAACCTCCTAGCAGTTTTGTATAGTGCTCATGGTTATGTCAGCTAATCTTTGATTTGGTTATTGTTCATATCATACTGGTTTCAGTTGCTAACTTGCCTTGGTTCATGAATTATTGTTGAACTTTTAAACATTGTTCTCTGATTTTTCTGTTAGATTTTTAGGCCTCTTCATTTACTCTATACACTAAATTTGTATGTTGTAGACTGCATCATGTGACCTGTGATGACACCTTTGTAAAACAACTCCCAAGACTGATTGGCATATAGTGAATGCTGCAATTGCTCCCATTAATTGCCTGAGTCATGACCTCATGGCCATGTTAGTGTGCAGTTTATTTCTCTGTATTAGTTTGCTAACTGCTTCTAAATTCTCTATTTGAGAATCTTTTCACCTTTGCTTTGTTTTCAGCTGTCCAACATAACATATTTCTTGATCTATTTTGTGATTTGCTTGTATAAATGTATAATCATGCTAACACTTATAGTTGGGAATTGTAGTTCACATCATTGTTCTTTGCCTTTTTTTCTCCTCCTTTTCTCCCTAGGCACTTGGTGCTGTTCTGATTCTATGTGCTCAGTTTGGAATTTTAGTTCAATTCATCGTTTATTTCCATTTTTCTCCCTTTTCTCCCTAGGTTGTACTAATTTTTATACTTGGTACTTTAAGCATATCTTTGGAGAATTTTTTGGGAAGGCGATGAGTATCGAATACAGCTCTGCCCAACATTAAGTGACATAGATGAGAGGATTTAATTATATCTGATCTTCTTGTTTGTTCGGCCTGTGTGTGGTGTCTGTTTGTTCACTTCATTCTATTGTGTAGCCTTCTGGTTTGAGCTTTATGTTGTAAGAGTCAATTGTATGTTATTTTCTGTTCCACCTTGTTAGTTCTATCAGCTGAGATGATGAGAATATTAATCTCCGCATGTTTTCTTTGCACCAGTTCTCACTCAGGCAATGATAAACAAAGGCAAACAGCTCGATGCAGTCAAATTTATCCAAGCTCTTAATTTAGTGCACAAATATCCTTTATTGCCTATTCTTAGGTCATATGTGAATGATGCAAAAAATGCTGGGAACATGATCCGCATCAGGGGAGACGGTCCTGCCTCTCAGGTAGCTCTGCTGCCTTGAGTATCATCTATTATGAACATCATGTATTCATGGTCGTCTGAATTGTCGTTTCTTAAAATGCTTCGGCAGGATGCAGGTGATGCAAAAGAGCGGACATTGCTCGGAGCATTGCAGAAGTTCATTAAAGAACACAAACTAGAAGAGCTGCCTATTTTGGAAGAAGCTAACAACAGAATGACACTATTGGATCTGCAAAGTGCAGAGAGAAAGCGAGCAGCCAATGCTGCTGCTGCAGCTGCTCGTGAAGTAAGTAAGAACATTCTGGACTCCAGGAAGAGACCACAGCTTCCAGAGAGTGCCGTACAAGGTTCCTTAGGCCAGAACACCCGCCCGGTAGGAACATGGAGTCAGGAGCTCATGTTAAGGCAGAGCCTCCCTACAGCTAGAGTTGCAAATAAGTACCAAGCTGTTTCTAGCCATAACATAGTTCCAGCTACCGCTCATGATCCATTGCTTTCTGTTGGGAACCAGCGTCCCATTGGCATCCAGAATGAGACCCTGGCTGCTTCATCTGTTCAGACTCAGTACAATGGCGGCGTGGCAGACTTCTATAATTTGGCGTCGATCAGATCAGGTGGTTTGAGTGTTCCAGGTGCCAGCGCATCATCAAGGTCAAAGCTCTATTCTGAAGACCCCCTTGCGTATGTCTCTCGAGCATCCAATAAGAAGGGTTCATCTTACAGTTATTCTTTGTCTAATATGTCGAAGTATAATCCGTAGATGATGCTACCTGACATCAAACGTTGGTATGGATCGAGACCTGCTTAGATGCTAAATATAGTTGTATATATCTCTATTGATGTTTTAGTTGCCGTTATGTAATTAACAGTGTCAAACTTTGTCAATCTCGGACCAAAAAAAAAAACTGAATCAATGTCAAGCTTATTTTGGTGACTCAGTGTTGTGTTGCACCTGCACACTCTGCCGTACTTTTAGCTTGTTCTAAAGAGAACTTTGAGTGGGGTTTTTCTAATACTCAAACAACAACATTGTATCTATTTTTTGTTGCGTGAAACAACATTGTTTGTAACCTTGCAGCGACGGCATATGTTGTTTCAATGTGCAAACGCCAAGGAGCTGTGTAACTGATTGGTACTCAGATCACGCCATCATCATCGATGGAAGCAATGGCTATGCGAGATGGGCTAGTTTTTGCTAATTCTCTTGGTTTCCATCGGGTTCAAGCAGGATCTGATTCTCTAGATGTCATCAAATTTTGTACTGGACAGTCACGGTGGTGGGATGCTGCAGCAGCAATTTTGGCAGAGTGCGTTGATATGGCAACATATGTTAGAAAGGTCATGTTTAGTCATTATCCTCGAGCAGCTAACATGTGGCCCATGAGCTAAGTTAGTTTTTGTAATTAAGTTTGTAATAATTGGGTTGACGAGCATTCAGGCAGTATTGTCAACACACTTGTAGATGATGTAACCGTGATATAAGTTTAATAAAGCTAGCCATGGTGGCTTTCCTAAGGCATTATCATTGTTTGAGCATCTATTTAACATTCAACAGAAAATGACACTGGCTGCAGAACAAGTATTATGCAAAATTTAAATTGTGAGTAAGACTAAAAAGGGCCAATTCTCACTTAGTTTAAAATATAGTTGAAGATGCAAACAATTACAACACTTACCAGGTAATGCAACAAGAATTGTAACTCGGGTTACTTTAGAACTGTAAAATTCATCATCAAGCGATACCTCCACTATCAAATTATATAGAACACCTATAAACTACTACCTAAATACAAGACGTTTTTTCAGTTCAATTTGAACTGCAAAAACGCCTTATATTTAGTTACGGAGGTAGTATAAATCAAATTCTTTGGAATTGTAAAAAATTAACAATACTAATTCTGGGAGAAGGTGAATAAATTAATACCATAAAAACATGAAAATAATTCCAGCAGTACTTCAATTCACAACAAATGTGAATTTGAACAGAAGGAGCCATAAAATGGGTAAATTTAGAATAATTTTTTTTCCGAAAAGAGGGGAAATGCCCTTGGCTCCGTATCGAGTATTTCTTGACTATATGCTAGTACAAGGGAATGATATACAAGGGAACAATTAATATCATCCATGAACTCGAGACCAAAATGAGTGCTCCCTGCAACAAAATACCGGCAAAAAAAAAACTCAAGACAAAAAACCTCCTGCCAAAGTTTCCAGTATTAATCATAGCGCACTGTCCGACAGACAAAAATTCAAATGAAGACACAAGAAAATGACTGTAAAACAACAATTATGTTTATAAAACTGCAAATATTATCTAGTTACCTCAAAGTATTTGAATCTGGACACACAACAAAGTATGCTACAATGACAGACACAAACATACCCAAGCTCTGGGCGACCACCTTACAAAATCCTACACAGGAACGCTCGTACTGTTCGAACTACCAGCGGTTAATCTTGAGATGATGCCATCGTTGAACCATAAGGAGGTCATTCCTATCGGTTGTTGGTACTTGTGGTGGATTCAGAGGCAAATTACTCACAATGAACCAGTCCCACCTTGGAAATTTTCTGAAGCCAAACTTGAAGAGCCCTAGTAATCCTGATCACAAGGGGAGTAAACATGAACCCAAGTTCATCAAGGTAAATGTCGAAGCGTCATACCATGAAGACGAAGGTTCAGGCGCCACTGCCTTTGTCATACGCGACAAGAAGGGCTACTTCCTGGCTGCTCAATGCGAGTACGTCCCTATTGCTTTCGGATGCTATGATGATGGAAGCGATGAATATGTGAGATGGACTTTTCGCTAATTCTCTTGTTTCCATCAGGTTCAAGCAGAATCAGATTCTCTCGACGGGACAGTCATGGTGGTGGGATGCTGTAGCAACAACAAAGTTTGTAATAATTGGGTTGACCTTCCAGGCAGTATGGTACTTCTGGACGATGTAACTGTGATCTAAGTTCAATATAAGTACTTCCTCCGATCCATAATAAGTGTCATAGTTTTGAACAAAGATCTAAACTAACACACTTATTTTGGATCGGAGGGAGTATTTAACACTCAATTAAAAATGAATTGACCTTCATTCAAATTTTAGTCAATTACAAGCTGACAGTTGTATGCAAGCAATTAACTTACACTGGCTGCAAAGTATTACACACAATTTACTTTGTGAGCAAGACTAAAAAGGGCTAAAAAAATGGGAAGATAGTTGGATCCCACAATCTCCATCCAGGAAGGTTATCTCTAGTAGAGGGAATCACCTCCTCTCTCGGGTGTCAGAGCTTATAGATCCAGTGTCAGATGACTGGGATTCGGGGTTGATAAACCAAACATTTTGTAGTGTTGATGCTCAAAAAATTCTTGCAATCCCACTACTAGTATATGAAATGACAGACTTTTTAGCTTGGAGTTTTACTAAAACAGGTGGGTTTACTGTAAAATCAGCATATCACGCCGTCTGGGAGTCAAAATTTGGCCACAATTCGCAAGGTACGACGAGTTCTTCCTCGCCAACACCTACATGGGATTCGGTGTGGAACTTGAGAGCAACTAGTTAACGACCGCTCCTTCGGGAGCCTCGCAACGATCAGCGCCACTTGGCGTGCTCTTAGCCATTCGCCACGTGTCGCGCTCTGGGCGCTCCCTTCGAATTTTGTTTTTTTAATTTTTTAAACGGGTTTTTTTCGACGTTTTTGCGCGAAAAAACGCGTTTTTTTCTTTCGCGAGAGTCACGGCCGTGTCTCTCGAAAATGAAAAAAAAACGTGTTTTCTGTTTTTTTTCTTCCACGAGAGGCACGGGTGTGCTTTCGCGAGTCACAGTCGTGCCTCTCGGAAACGAAAAAAAATGCGTTTTCTATTTTTTTTCTTTCGCGGGAGTCACGGTTTTGCTTCCGCGAGAGGCACGATTGTGCTTTCACAAGAGGCACAATTGTGCTTTCACGAGAGTCACGGCCGTGCCTCCTCATGGAAAAAAACATGTTTTCTCTTTTTTTTTTCCTTTCGCGAGAGTCACGGTTGTGATTTCGTGAGAGGCACGGGCGTGCCTCTTTCGGAAAGGGAAAAAACCCGTACTTCCGGTTTGTTTTTTTCGTTCGGTTTTTTTCGTGAAAGAAAAGTTCATCAAAATCTATCAACATGGGATCTAGTTTTGAAGATCTCGACGCGAGGAATTCAACGGTGAAAGCGGTTCGAGATTTGGACGCACGGTTTGAGAGATAAAACATTTTGAATAAACGGATCTACGAAAAAAGGGAAAACTCCCGGGCTGCGACAAGTGGTGCGCTGCATGTGCGCCACTTGTCACAACCAGGGGAATTGGACTGATCTTTGCAACGAGTACTCCTCAATTAGTGATTTCGAACTTGTCTAGTATGCAACCAAGGACCGGAGAGTATCCGTCATCTGCTATTTGAATGTCCAGTTGCGGTTCAGGTTTGGAAACTCCTTGGAGTGTGGGATGTTATACAGAGGGGATTGGCGATGAACACATGTGGGGAGGTTGTGTTGGATTTTCTTCTCAGTCTACCGGACGATCATATCCATGTACTAGGATTGCCGAGACTGCGAGAAACGGTGGCTACATGATGTTGGTATATGTGGTGGGAAAGGAGGAAAATTACATATGGAGGTGATCCACAAACGGCGCCACAGATCAACCTTGCTGTACGTTCCGTGGCAGAGAACTTCATAGCAGCGAATTCCCCACGGCCAAGAGTTCGTTTGGGAGGTTGGATGAGAAAGTACCTGAAGGTTCAGTAGGTGCTGTCATTAGAGACCACAAAGGCAAGTTTATAGCTGCTGCGAATGAGAAACTTGGACTCTGTTATAATGCTTTTACCGCAGAAGCAATTGCAATCAGATTCGGCCTAAATCTTGCTCGCACAACCGGATGTAGCAAAGTTGAAGTAAATTCAGATAATGTGGAGGTGATCGCAGCGCTCAGAGAGGGCTATTCATCTTCGGTGGCCAGTGCGATTTTTGATGATTGTTACTTCATGTCTTTAGATTCCAATCACATTGTTTATGAGCATTGTTTTAGAGAGAACAATAAGGTAGCACACAAATTAGCTAGTCTAAATAGATCCAATCCTTCTAATGTATGGATGGATGTTGCCCCGATGGCTGTCATCCCCTTGATTGGCTCAGATGCTACAATTGTAGCCAATTAATAAAGGAGATGCTTATAAAAAAAAGGCTAATTCTCACTTAGTTGAAAACATAGTTGAAGATGCAAACATTTACAGCATTACAGGGTAGTGCAACAAGAATTGTAATTTATCAGCAATACCTCCTCAAGTTCTTTGGAACTGTAAAAATTATATAGTACTTACAAACTAACAATACTAATTCTGGGAGAAGAAGAATGGATCATAAAGAAATACAAGGCAAGCATGGAAATAATTTCAGTAGTACTTAAATTTGCAACTAATATAAATTCTAACAACAAAAATAGAGAGCTAGCAAGAATGAACCATAAATGAGTAATTTAGAATGATTAATTCAAAGGAACCAAACATAGACAAAAATAACAACATGAAAAATGAGTGCCCCCATGCAATAAAATATCGGCCCAGACTCAAGAAGAAAGGCCTCCTGCTGAAGTTTCCAGCATGAATCATAGCATGATCGGGCAAAAAAATCGAATTTAGATGAAAAAATCGCCTGTAAAATAGCAATTCTGTTTATAAAACTGCAATATTTATCTAGACAAATACCTCAAACTATTGAAATCTGGACACAAAACATTGAAACAAAGTACTGCTGCCATACATAGTGCATACGTCACCCCTAACAAACCGAACACACAGAAACCACAACGAAATCACCAAATTACAATTAATATCAACCATGAATTCAAGACAGAAAGACCGGCCCAAATTCAAAGCAAAAAGCCTCCGGCCGAAGTTTCCGACGGATCGTAGCGGACAATCAAGCATGCAAAAATTCAATGATGACGAATGTTGTTGAATGTTGACAGTAAAATAGCAATTCTGTTCAAATCTAGACACAAAACATACTCCCTCCGTCTGAAAATACTTGTTGGAGAAATGAATGTCTAAAGTACCGCTGCCATACATATTTAGCGCTTACAGCACCCCTAACAAACCGAACACACAATAGAGAAACAAACTACCGAACACACACACCGCTTCCGCTACTACAACGACACAGACACAGACACACAGACGCAAAGCTCTCGACCGATCACCTACACAAAACCCTACAAAGGAACATTGATAATGTGCGCATGTTGACAACAACAGAATTAAGGCGCGAAGCAGCCACACCACACCGGAGGCGGAGGGGATCAGCGATACGAGGGGCCGTGATGAGAGTGGCGAGACAGGATCTTGCCGACGACCCTCATCACCTTCTCGGCGTACACCTGCCAGACGCCGTTCCCGTGCAGCCTGTAGATCCGCCGCGCCAGCCCCAGCGTCTCCTTGGGGTACCTCTGCACGCACGCCATCGATCACGGTCAGAGCTAGCCAGGCATGGCCACACGGCCATGATCCAGAAAGAGGGAGCTAGGTGCTGGTTCTACTTACGTCTTTGGCGGCCTCGAGCATCCTGTGGACGACGTAGTTGGAGGAGCGGCCCTGCACGAGCTCCACGAGCTGGGCGTCGTCCATGCTCACGAACTGGGCGAGCACGAGGTTGAGCAGCCCCGCCTTGTTGAAGCACGCCTCCACGACGTAGCTGCCGGAGCGGTGCAGGGACAGGCCCACCGCCTGCCCCATCAGCCGCTGCACCAGCTGCTGCCGCGTCTGCGCGTCGCCGTGCTCCAGGGCGTGCTGCACGAAGTAGTTGCTGCATGCATTCATCCATCATCATCAGTACTGATATTGGTCAGTCCGTAACCATGGATGGATCGTGGTAGGCTACGCACCTGTACTCGCCCCTGGCCAGGTCGATGGCCTTGTCGAGCAGGACGGCCCGGAGTTTGCCGAACTCGTCGCCTCTGGCATTGTTGAAGCACTCCACCAGGCACTTGGACCCGGCCGGCGACTGCGAGTAGGCCATCGCGTCAAGCGTGTTGCCATGGAGGACGGAGACCACCAGAAACTATATAAACATACATCGACGACGAGCAAAAGGATCAGCCCTGGCCGGCGCGCATGTGTGTACTTGAGTAAGTAGTAGTATGCATGTAATGTAAGAGCTTACCTTGGTGTCCTCGTATCTCATGGTGGCAAAGCAGTGGTGAAGCACCTGGTCCCCTTTGAGGTCCAGCAGCACGTTTTCAAACAGGAAGCGGTTCACCAGCATCTCGCACAGGTTAGGGTACGGCGCCGCCGCCGAGATGAGCTCCGCCAGGCAATCCTCCCTGCATGCATGGACCAGTTAATTAGCACATAGTACATCCTGCACTAGTAGCTAGCTAGGACTAGGAGGAGGAGGAGGAGCAATGCGACCTACCCGTGGTCGTGCCTCATCAGCGGCAGCAGGTTGTGCCTGCAGTAGAAGGAGGCGGCCTCCACGATGTCCTTGACCTCGCCGGCCCGCCCCGCGCAGGCGCGCAGCAGCGCCACGAACACCGCGTGCCCGTCCCTGCTGTCCATGAAGTCGTGCATGCGGTGCGTCACCCCGGCGAGCACGTTCAGCCGGATCTTGTTGACGCCCTCCTCCAGCAGCGTCACCACGTGCGCGGGGGACTGGGGGAACGTCACCACGTGCACGTCAATCGGGGCCTTGAGCAGCCGCGACCGGGTTTCCTCCAGCGTCCGGGCACGCCGTGGCTGGGCCGCCGGCGCCGCCCTGTACGGCACATAACCCGCCTGAGCCTGGGCGGCTTGGATGGCTCTCAGCCTCAGATCCATGCGCTTGTCCTCATCGGGCGCGGACCAGGCGTACGCGCCGGCGCCGGATTGGTTGGACATGGCATACTGCTGCTGGTACAGGTACTGCAGGCTGGCGTTGATGTTGGGGATGGAGCTCGCCGCCACCGGCGAGGCTACCGGTTGGTACTGGCTGGCGCCGGCGCTCAGAGTGTACTGCTGCTGCTGGCTACCGCTCTGGCCCTGCGCACTGAAGAAGTTGGCGCCTGCGGAGTTGTACCACGCGCTAGGGTTATTGGCCGCTGCGGCGGCCGTGTCGTACCACGCGCTAGGGTTATTGACCGCCGCGGCGGCGCCCATCGGCGAGACGTAGGGGCCGCCGCCGCTCGATGAGCCCATCTCCTCCCACCGGTAGGCCTGGTGCTGCTGTGACTGCTGCGACCAGGACTGCCGCGCAACCTGGAGCCCTGCCTCCATCAGCAGCCTCGTCCTGAGCTGCTGCTCCGGCATCCCCGGCGGTGGCGGCGCGGTCCTCTGCCGCAACCACGCCGCTCTCTGCTGCCGCTGCAGCGCCTGCTCCTGCTGCCCCCGCGGCTGCGGCGAGGGGTTGCTGCCGAGGCCCATCGCGCCCAGCGAGTCGGCGAGGTCGGGGTGGGCGGCGGACTTGCCGTCGTCGCTCCGTCCGCTCCGATCCATGGCGTCGTCGATCGCGCGCGTCCGTGCTCCGAACCGAGGTGATCGATCGTGGTGCGAAGCAATCGGGGGCGGTGCGCGCTGGTGATTCGCGGGCCTTGGGTGCGCCTTATGTAGACGCCGTGCGGCGCGGTGCGCGCGGTGCCGGGCGTGTCGGAGTCCAACTAGGGTATCGGCGAGCCGGCGGTCTCTGCGTCTCCGGTGCCTCCTGCAATCGAATCGAAACGTATTTGTAACAGACAGGCGTGCGATCGCAGAGATCGGGGGAGAGTCCCGTGCTTTCCAAATACTCCTACAAAGCGTACAGCAGTGCGGGACCTGCTTTGACTAGAGATAAACTGCCGATTTAAGTTGTTTGTCGTATCTGCCGTGGTTCCTTCGTTCAGAACAAAAATCGTTTTATCTGTACAGTTTAAACTACTGTGCCCTTAGTTTTTCCCCTCCTACAAGCCGTATTTTGTTTCAATGTCATGTCAGTTGAGAAAAAAAGATCCATCAACAGAAAGTCGGTTAAAGAAAGAAAACATGAAAATTCTTCGACAAGCTGAGAAAAAACCGAGTGCCATTTTTTTACCCTTTGTTTAAACACATGAAAGAAAATCATTTTTTACCCTTTGTTTAAAAACATGAAAGAAAAACATATATGCAAAAGCTTTTTAGACTGCCAGTGACCAACATGTATTGCCTTGTTTGGCGTCCTGGGCAAACACGAGTATAAAGAAAGAAAATCCTCCCCCATGCCACTCTCGGCTTTACCATCCCTCCCTTCGCATAACATCACTTCGTGTTGGACGGGATTCATCCCCCTCCCCTAGCACGAGACCACACCATGCCACACGAGATCCGCGCCGCCTTGCATAAGGTCTCATCGTGTCACGCGAGATCCACCCCCTCCCCCGATACAAGATCTCATCATGTCGCACGAGATCCATCCTCTGACCCTCCCGCTCAAGATCCCATTGTGTCGCGCAAGATCCAAACCCTTATGTGCATAAAACCACATCGTTGCGCGAGATCCATCCTAATGTACACTTCTTCCGCAACAACGGTGGCTCCTCTACCATCCCGCCACGCAAGACGCATCGTAACCCTCCCCGCCGACCGCCATTAATCACGCATGCGAGGTGTGGGATCTTGGGGACTTACCGGTGGTCACACGAGATCCATCGTCTGACCCCTCCCGCTCAAGATCCCATTGTGTCGTGCAAGATCCAAACCCCTATGTGCACAAAACCACATCGTTGCGCGAGATCCATCCTAATGTACACTTCTTCCGCAACAACAGTGGCTCCTCTACCATCCCGCCACGCAAGACGCATCATAACCCTCCCCGCCGACCGCCATTAATCACGCATGCGAGGTGTGAGATCTTGGGGACTTACCGGTGGTCACACGAGATCCCGTGAGATTTGATGATGGTTGCTCGCCATGGTGCTTGGGCTGTCAACCCCCTCCCCCCACCTTGTCTTGCGGCTCGACGGTCCCGCTAGCCTCTTGCTCTGCTCCCTGCTTGAACAACCCTGATGGCAAACACTAATGTCTTCCCCTTACCAGGCTTGGGCTCCTCCTGCAACGGCTACACGCTATCCCCCTCCCCCCACAAAAAAAACAATTTTGGCAGTTTTTGAGAGAAAAGGGTGGATAAGGATGTTGACAAGGAAAAGAGTAAATGCTTCATGTAATAACCTATATCGGATGCGTGGACCCCAACCAGGATAGCCGGGCATTATGTGCACGTGGTCCCCCCTATAATGATGCACTGGTTTTAGTTGTCTCGCTATTGACTACGTGCCTGACACCATCCCACCTACGTGTTGTCAATTGTTTCTCCACGTGATCGAACGGTTAGGACAACATGCATTTCAGAGCAGACTAAATAGCACAACTACACTATTGAGTACTTGGCGATATTTTTATGGTCCGTAAGTTTCATCATTAGGTGTAGCATTTTTGTCAAATAGCCATTCATGCAAGGAGAAGAAAATTGGTTGCTTACATTCTTTGCTGCAATGATTTCTTTCATGAACCTGACATCATGTTATGTATAGCATTGCTACACGGACGACAATATGCGCACGATTTCTGCACGAAGATCAAATCAAACCATCCATGCATGCAAAAGATAGCAGAACATCGCTAGATGGATCATTGTTCAATGGATGCACAGACTATTCATCATATGTGCAGTAGTTCTGTACTGTACAGTGCAAACACTAGCGAAAACCCAATTCCACTAGCTTCAAACACTAGCTCAATTTTCCATTTCCACTATACTTATAAAAGAGTGAGTTATGTGAATCTCACATATCTTTTTTTCCTCGAATACGCATAGCATGCGTACTATTCTATATAAGAGGGGAAAAGGCATGAAGAGCCCTCCACGGTGTGACAAAATTACATGTTACACCTCTACAGACAACAACTCCACACTCACGCTCTACACTCTACTGTCGGGACTACTCACGCCTATTCCACACACTCAACTTGGCAAAGAAGCCCTCTACGTTACCCTTCATGAGCCCTGCATTCCACCACGCACGCCCTTCTTGATCCACCCGACGCATGACCTTGGCAATCCCTAGGGTGACACCATCGAAGACCACGGCGTTCCTCTGCTTCCACAATTCCCATAGGCCAAGTAGGATGATTGCTCGTGTGGTTCTAATGCTTAGACCCTGATTGGCCTTGCCCTGGCACCAATCGGTTAGCACGTCCACCACACTAGGCGTCCACGTCAGCTCATGAAGTGCCCAACAAATGTGCGACCAAACCTCTTTGGTAAATGCGCATGTAAGCAGCAAATGGTTTATTGTTTCTTCTTCCTGGTCACAGAATGGGCACGAGTCCTGGTGCGGTAGTCACCTCCTGGCTAATCTGCCAGACATCCAACACCTGTTGCGGAGGGCAAGCCACGAGAACAGATGGCACTGAAAAGGAGCCCTAGTTTTCAACGAGAAGTCTGCGGTAGGGGCAACTGTCCGTCCGGCGAACTTGGCCACATGGCCGATCTTACAGAGAAAATCCCGCCTCGCTCCCAAGACCATGTGAACACGTCGGGGCAGGACCGCTGGAGCGTGAGTGCACTGATCCTCGACCACAGTTGAAGGTATTCCTGGATGGTATCCAACTCCAGGTCAGGCCCTATGTCCCGTGCCCATGCGTTGTCTAGAAGGGCTTCAGCCACCGTCTGCGCCCGCGGAATCCTGCCGCCATAGTGGCATATACCCGTGGTGAGCACTCTTGGATCCTATATCCATCCAGCCACTGATCCTCCCAGAAGCGGGCCTTACACCCGTTTCCAAGTTGCAGTCTGGACGCTGAACAATTGCATGGACTCCTTAGGCACCGTGATCTTGAATTCCTGCCAGAATCTGTCTTCCCCAACTCGTTGTAGCCATGGCCACCGCGCCTGCATAGCTATATTCATCCAGCTCAAGTCTGGAACTCCGAGGCCACCAGCCCACTTGGGCGCGCACACGGCCGACCACGTGACCGAGAAGTTGCCTCCCCTTGTCTCCTTCTTACCACACGAAAGGAACCCTCATATGATCTTGTTAAGTACATTAATCGTTTTTGTTGGCAGTTCCATTGCCATCATGGCATGCAGAGGCATTGTTGCGAGCACTGAGATCACCAGCAGCAGGTGCCCACTCTTGGGCAATGCATAGGCGCGCCAATTTGGCAAACAAGCTCCGAGGCGGTCAACTAAGTACCGCAACTGCGCGGTTGACTGCTTCCTCAGCGTCAACGGCAAGCCAAGATACTTGCAAGGGAAGCTCTCCGCAGAACACCCGAGCCTCGTGCTCACCTTAGTCGCTTGCTCCTGCGAGCACCGGATAGGAATGGCAGCGCTCTTACTCATGTTCGCTTGCAGACCCGATGCCATTCCGAAGATCTCTAGCATCCTTCTACACCCATCTATGTGTGTTCCATGTGGCTTTATAAAGATCATGATGTCATCCGCATATATGGACATTCTCTGCTCCATCGCACGCATCGCCAGCGACTGAAGAATGTCATTTGTCCCTGCCTTGACAAAAAACTTGTGAAGCGGCTCCATGATGGATGAACAACATCGGCGAGAGAGGACCTCCTTGTCGAAAGCCTCGGCAATTCGCTATTGGTTTGCCAGGAGCACCATTCACCATAATGCGGGTCGACGACGTTGCCAGCATCTCGTTGATCCATGAGATCCATCTACGGCCAAACCCCATGTGCTGGAACACCTCTACTAGGAAGGGCCAGTATACCGAATCAAAAGCTTTTGAGATGTCCAGTTTCAGCATTATCATGGGCTCCTTCAGCGCGTGCAGTCTCCGAGCCATGCACTGGACAAACATAAAATTATCATGCAATAAGCACCGTTTCATGAATGCGCTTTGGTGCTTGCCTACTATACGGGGTAGCTCCGTCGCCAGTCTGACTGCCATTGCCTTATCAAAAATCTTCACCGCCCCATGCACGAGACTGACCGGGCGAAAGTCCCGCGGCTATTCGGCTCCATCCACCTTTGGCAGCAAGGCCATCAGAGACTTTTTGATGGCCTCCATGCCTCACATGTGCCCATGGTAGAAATCCCCCATGCCCCTCATGAAATTTACCTTGATGATATGCCAGCAGCTAAAGTAAAAGCGGTCCGTAAAGCGGTCCGGCCCCGGCGCCTTGTCCAAGGGCATAGACTTGACAACCCTTTCAACCTCCTCCTCCGTGGATGGCCTTTCCAAGTGTGACAGTTCCAACCGCGGCAGGTTTAGGGTGTCCAGGTTCACTGCATACTCTCTCTGCGGAGTAGAGCCAAAAATGTTCTCATAATATTCGTCTATTGCCGCCGCAATGGCCTCATGCCCAGTCAGGATCAAGCCATCCTTCTTGATGGAGGTTATGATGTTCCTCCTCTGCCTCTGTCTTGCATGGCGAAATAAGAATTTCATGGCCGCGTCGCCCTCCTTTAGGTATAGAAGCCTTGATCTTTGCCTCGCAATTGTCCTTTCAAGCGAGCATAGCCCTAGCAGCTTGCGCTTCAGGGTTTTCCTCAATTCATGTTCCGCATGAGTCAGTGTCCATGATTGCGAAGCCACGTCCAACCTTAAGATCACTGATGTCGCCTGAAGCTACGTCGGTATTTCCCCAAAGAGGAAGGGATGGTGCAGCGCATCTACGGTAGGTATTTCCCTCAGTTATGAAACCAAGGTATCAATTCAGTAGGAGAACCACGCAACACTATGTAAACGGCACCTGCACACAAAGAATAAATACTTGCAACCCGACGCGTAAGAGGGGTTGTCAATCCCTCCATGGTAAAAAGATAGATAATTTTGTGGTAGATTGGATAAATGGCTCTTGATAAAATGCGAAATAAAAGATGAAAATAAAAAGTGCAGCAAGGTATGTTTGGATTTTTGGAACAATAGATCTGAAAACAAAAGCGAATAAAAATAGATCGGAAAGCAAATATGATAAAGAAGAGACCCGGGGACCGTAGATTTCACTAGTGGCTTCTCTCGAGAAATAGCACACAGTGCATAAACAAATTACTGTTGGGAAATTGATAGAAGATCAAATAATTATGAAAATATCCAAGGCAATGATCAATATATAGGCATCATGTCCAAGATTAGTAGACCGACTCCTGCCTGCATCTACTACTATTACTCCACACATCGACCACTATCCAGTATGCATCTAGTGTATTAAGTTCATGGAGAAACGGAGTAATGCAATAAGAATGATGACATGATGTAGACGGGATCTATTCATGTAGGAATAGCCCCCATCTTGTTATCCTTAATAGCAACAATACATGCGTGTCTTGCTGCCCCTTATGTCACTGGGAAAGAACACCGCAAGATCGGACCCATTGCAAAGCACCTCTTCCCATGGCAAGAAAAATCGATCTAGTTGGCCTAACTAAACCAAAGATTCGAAGAAGAAATATGAGGCTACAAATAATCATGCATATAAGAGATCAAAGAAGACTCAAATAATATTCATGGATAAAAGATCTGATCATAAACTCAAACTTCATCGAATCCCAACAAACACACCGCAAAAAGTCATTACATCAAACAGATCTCCAAGAGACCATTGTATTGAGAATCAAAAGAAAGAGAGGAAGCCATCTAGCTGAAGGAAATATGCCCTAGAGGCAATAATAAATGTTATTATTTTATTTCCTTATATCATGATAAATGTTTATTATTCATGATAGAATTGTATTATCCGGAAACATAATACTTGTGTGAATATATAGACAAACCAAACATCACTAGTATGCCTCTACTTGACTAGCTCGTTAATCGAAGATGGTTATGTTTCCTAACCATAGACATGTGTTGTCATTTGATTAATGGTATCACATCATTAGGAGAATGATGTGATTGACATGACCCATTCCATTAGCTTAGCACCCGATCGTTTAGTATGTTGCTATTGCTTTCTTCATGACTTATACATGTTCCTATGACTATGAGATTATGCAACTCCCGTTTACCGGAGGAACACTTTGTGTGCTACCAAACGTCACAACGTAACTGGGTGATTATAAAGGAGCTCTACAGGTGTCTCCAAAGGTGAATGTTGGGTTGGCATATTTCAAGATTAGGATTTGTCACTCCGATTGTCGGAGAGGTATCTCTGGGCCCTCTCGGTAATGCACATCACATAAGCCTTGCAAGCATTACAACTAATGAGTTAGTTGCGAGATGATGTATTATGAAACGAGTAAAGAGACTTGCCGGTAACGAGATTGAACTAGGTATTGAGATACCGACGATCGAATCTCGGGGAAGTAACATACCGATGACAAAGGGAACAAAGTATGTTGTTATGCGGTCGGACCGATAAAGATCTTCGTAGAATATGTAGGAGCCAATATGAGCATCCAGGTTCCGCTATTGGTTATTGACCGGAGACGTGTCTCGGTCATGTCTACATTGTTCTCGAACCCGTAGGGTCCGCACGCTTAAGGTTTCGATGACAGTTATATTATGAGTTTATGCTTTTTGATGTACCGAAGTTTGTTCGGAGTCCCGGATGTGATCACGGACATGACGAGGAGTCTCGAAATGGTCGAGACATAAAGATTGATATATTGGAAGCCTATATTTGGATATCGGAAGTGTTCCGGATGAAATCAGGATTTTACCGGAGTACCGGGAGGTTACCGGAATCCCCCGGGAGGTACATGGGCCTTAGTGGGCCTTAGTGGAAGAGAGGAGAGGTGGCCAGGGCTGGGCCGTGCCCCCCTCCCCCCTAGTCCGAATAGGACAAGGAGAGGGGGGCGGTGCCCCCCTTCCTTCTCTCTCTCTCCTCTTTCCCCCTTCCCGAATCCTATTCCAACTAGGAAAGGGGGGGAATCCTACTCCCGGTGGGAGTAGGACTCCTCCTGGCGCGCCCTCCTCCTGGCCGGCCGCACCCCCCCTTGATCCTTTATATACGGGGGCAGGGGGCACCCCTAGACACACAAGTTGATCCACGTGATCATATCCTTAGCCGTGTGCGGTGCCCCCTTCCACCATAATCCTTGATAATATTGTAGCGGTGCTTAGGCGAAGCCCTGCGACGGTAGTACATCAAGATCGTCACCACGCCGTCGTGCTGACGGAACTCTTCCCCGACACTTTGTTGGATCAGAGTCCGGGGATCGTCATCAAGCTGAACGTGTGCTAAAACTCGGAGGTGCCGTAGTTTCGGTGCTTGATCGGTCGGGCCGTGAAGATGTACGACTACATCAACCGCGTTGTGTTAACGCTTCCACTGTCGGTCTACAAGGGTACGTAGATCACACTCTCCCCTCTCGTTGCTATGCATCACCATGATCTTGCATGTGCGTAGGAATTTTTTTGAAATTACTACGTTCCCCAATAGTGGCATCAGAGTGTAGGTTTTATGTGTTGATGTTATTTGCACGAGTAGAACACAAGTGAGTTGTGGGTGTTATAAGTCATACTGCTTACCAGCATGTCATACTTTGGTTCGGCGGTATTGTTGGACGAAGCGGCCCGGACCGACATTACGCGTACGCTTACGCGAGACCGGTTCTCCCGACGTGCTTTGCACAAAGGTGGCTAGCGGGTGACAGTTTCTCCAACTTTAGTTGAACCAAGTGTGGCTACGCCCGGTCCTTGCGAAGGTTAAAACAGCACCAACTTGACAAACTATCGTTGTGGTTTTGATGCGTAGGTAAGATTGGTTCTTGCTTAAGCCCGTACCAGCCACGTAAAACTTGCAACAACAAAGTAGAGGACGTCTAACTTGTTTTTGCAGGGCATGTTGTGATGTGATATGGTCAAGACATGATGCTAAATTTTATTGTATGAGATGATCATGTTTTGTAACCGAGTTATCGGCAACTGGCAGGAGCCATATGGTTGTCGCTTTATTGTATGCAATGCAATCGCGCTGTAATGCTTTACTTTATCACTAAGCGGTAGTGATAGTCGTGGAAGCATAAGATTGGCGAGACGACAATGATGCTATGATGGAGATCAAGGTGTCGCGCCGGTGACGATGGTGATCACGATGGTGCTTCGAAGATGGAGATCACAAGCACAAGATGATGATGGCCATATCATATCACTTATACTGATTGCATGTGATGTTTATCTTTTATGCATCTTATCCTGCTTTGATTGACGGTAGCATTATAAGATGATCTCTCACTAATTATCAAGAAGTGTTCTCCCTGAGTATGCACCGTTGCGAAAGTTCTTCGTGCTGAGACACCACATGATGATCGGGTGTGATAGGCTCTACGTTCAAATACAACGGGTGCAAAACAGTTGCACACGCGGAATACTCAGGTTATACTTGACGAGCCAAGCATATACAGATATGGCCTCGGAACACGGAGACCGAAAGGTCGAGCGTGAATCATATAGTAGATATGATCAACATAGTGATGTTCACCAATGAAACTACTCCATCTCACGTGATGATCGGACATGGTTTAGATGATTTGGATCACGTAATCACTTAGAGGATTAGAGGGATGTCTATCTAAGTGAGAGTTCTTTAAGTAATATGATTAATTGAACCTAAATTTATCATGAAACTTAGTACCTGATAGTATCTTGCTTGTTTATGCTTGATTGTAGATAGATGGCCTGTGCTGTTGTTCCATTGAATTTTAATGCGTTCCTTGAGAAAGCAAAGTTGAAAGATGATGGTAGCAATTACACGGACTGGGTACGTAACTTGAGGATTATCCTCATTGCTGCACAGAAGAATCGCGTCCTGGAAGCACCGCTGGGTGCCAGACCTGCTACTGGAGCAACACCAGATGTTATGAACGTCTGGCAGAGCAAAGCTGATGACTACTCGATAGTTCAGTGTGCCATGCTTTACAGCTTAGAATCGGGACTTCAACGATGTTTTGAACGTCATGGAGCATATGAGATGTTCCAGGAGTTGAAGTTAATATTTCAAGCAAATGCCCGGATTGAGAGATATGAAGTCTCCAATAAGTTCTATAGCTGCAAGATGGAGGAGAACAGTTCTGTCAGTGAGCATATACTCAAAATGTCTGGGTATAATAATCACTTGATTCAAATGGGAGTTAATCTTCCAGATGATTGCGTCATTGACAGAATTCTCCAATCACTACCACCAAGCTACAAGAGCTTCGTGATGAACTATAATATGCAAGGGATGAATAAGACTATTCCTGAGCTCTTTGCAATGCTGAAAGCTGCGGAGGTAGAAATCAAGAAGGAGCATCAAGTGTTGATGGTCAACAAGACCACTAGTTTCAAGAAAAAGGGCAAAGGGAAGAAGAAGGGGAACTTCACAAAGAACAGCAAGCAAGTTGCTGCTCAAGAGAAGAAACCAAAACCTGGACCTAAGCCTGATACTGAGTGCTTCTACTGCAAGCAGACTGGTCACTGGAAGCGGAACTGCCCCAAGTATTTGGCGGATAAGAAGGATGGCAAGGTGAACAAAGGTATATGTGATATACATGTTATTGATGTGTACCTTACTAATGCTCGCAGTAGCACCTGGGTATTTGATACTGGTTCTGTTGCTAATATTTGCAACTCGAAACAGGGACTACGGATTAAGCGAAGATTGGCTAAGGACGAGGTGACGATGCGCGTGGGAAATGGTTCCAAAGTCGATGTGATCGCAGTCGGCACGCTATCTCTACATCTACCTTCGGGATTAATATTAGACCTAAATAATTGTTATTTGGTGCCAGCGTTAAGCATGAACATTATATCTGGATCTTGTTTGATGCGAGACGGTTATTCATTTAAATCTGAGAATAATGGTTGTTCTATTTATATGAGTAATATCTTTTATGGTCATGCAACCTTAAAGAGTGGTCTATTCTTATTAAATCTCGATAGTAGTGACACACATATTCATAGTGTTGAAGCCAAAAGATGCAGAGTTGATAATGATAGTGCAACTTATTTGTGGCACTCCCGTTTAGGTCATATCAGTATAAAGCGCATGAAGAAACTCCATACTGATGGGCTTTTGGAACCACTTGATTATGAATCACTTGGTACTTGCGAACTGTGCCTTATGGGTAAGATGAAAAAAACACCGTTCTCCGGTACTATGGAGAGAGCAACAGGTTTATTGGAAATCATACATACAGATGTATGTGGTCCGATGAATGTTGAGGCTCGTGGCGGATATCATTATTTTCTCACCTTCACAGATGACTTAAGCAGATATGGGTATATCTACTTAATGAAACATAAGTCTGAAACGTTTGAAAAGTTCAAAGAATTTCAGAGTGAAGTTGAAAATCATCGTAACAAGAAAATAAAATTCCTACGATCTGATCATGGAGGAGAATATTTGAGTTACGAGTTTGGTGTACATTTGAAACAATGTGGAATAGTTTCGCAACTCACGCCACCCGGAACACCACAGCGTAATGGTGTGTCCGAACGTCGTAATCATACTTTACTAGATATGGTGCGATCTATGATGTCTCTTACTGATTTACCGCTATCGTTTTGGGGATATGCTCTAGAGACGGCCGCATTCACGTTAAATAGGGCACCATCAAAATCCGTTGAGACGACGCCTTATGAACTATGGTTTGGCAACAAACCAAAGTTGTCGTTTCTGAAAGTTTGGGGCTGCGATGCTTATGTGAAAAAGCTTCAACCTGATAAGCTCGAACCCAAATCAGAGAAATGTGTCTTCATAGGATATCCAAAGGAAACCATTGGATACACCTTCTATCACAGATCCGAAGGCAAGACTTTTGTTGCTAAATTCGGAAACTTTCTGGAGAAGGAGTTTCTCTCGAAAGAAGTGAGTGGGAGGAAAGTAGAACTTGACGAGGTAACTGTACCTGCTCCCTTATTGGAAAGTAGTACATCACAGAAACCTGTTTCTGTGACACCTACACCAATTAGTGAGGAAGCTAATGATAATGATCATGAAACTTCAGAACAAGATACTACTGAACCTCGTAGATCAACCAGAGTAAGATCCGCGCCAGAGTGGTATGGTAATCCTGTTCTGGAAGTCATGCTACTAGATCATGATGAACCTACGAACTATGAAGAAGCGATGGTGAGCCCAGATTCCGCAAAATGGCTTGAAGCCATGAAATCTGAGATGGGATCCATGTATGAGAACAAAGTATGGACTTTGGTTGACTTGCCCAATGATCGACAAGCAATTGAGAATAAATGGATCTTCAAGAAGAAGATTGACGCTGACGGTAATGTTACTGTCTACAAAGCTCGACTTGTCGCAAAAGGTTTTCAGCAAGTTCAAGGGATTGACTACGATGAGACCTTCTCACCCGTAGCGATGCTTAAGTCTGTCCGAATCATGTTAGCAATTGCCGCATTTTATGATTATGAAATTTGGCAAATGGATGTCAAAACTGCATTCCTGAAAGGATTTCTGCAAGAAGAGTTGTATATGATGCAGCCGGAAGGTTTTGTAGATCCAAAGGGAGCTAACAAAGTGTGCAAGCTCCAGCGATCCATTTATGGACTGGTGCAAGCCTCTCGGAGTTGGAATAAACGCTTTGATAGTGTGATCAAAGCATTTGGTTTTGTATAGACTTTTGGAGAAGCCTGTATTTACAAGAAAGTGAGTGGGAGCTCTGTAGCATTTCTGATATTATATGTAGATGACATATTGCTAATCGGAAATGATATAGAATTTCTGGATAGCATAAAAGGATACTTGAATAAGAGTTTGTCAATGAAAGACTTCGGTGAAGCTGCTTACATATTGGGCATTAAGATCTATAGAGATAGATCAAGACGCTTAATTGGACTTTCACAAAGCACATACCTTGACAAAGTTTTGAAGAAGTTCAAAATGGATCAAGCAAAGAAAGGATTCTTGCCTGTGTTACAAGGTGTGAAATTGAGTAAGACTCAATCCCCGACCAATGCAGAAGATAGAGAGAAAATGAAAGATGTTCCCTATGCTTCAGCCATAGGCTCTATGATGTATGCAATGCTGTGTACTAGACCTGATGTGTGTCTTGCTATAAGTCTAGCAGGGAGGTACCAAAGTAATCCAGGAGTGGATCACTGGACAACGGTCAAGAACATCCTGAAATACCTGAAAAGGACTGAGGATATGTTTCTCGTATATGGAGGTGACAAAGAGCTCATCGTAAATGGTTACGTTGATGCAAGCTTTGACACTGATCCGGACGATTCTAAATCGCAAACCGGATATGTGTTTACATTAAACGGTGGAGCTGTCAGTTGGTGCAGTTCTAAATAAAGCGTTGTGGCGGGATCTACATGTGAAGAGGAGTACATAGCTGCTACGGAAGCAGCAAACGAAGGAGTCTGGATGAAGGAGTTCATATCCGATCTAGGTGTCATACCTAGTGCATCGGGTCCAATGAAAATCTTTTGTGACAATACTGGTGCAATTGCCTTGGCAAAGGAATCCAGATTTCACAAGAGAACCAAGCACATCAAGAGACGCTTCAATTCCATCCGGGATCTAGTCCAGGTGGGAGACATAGAGATTTGCAAGATACATACGGATCTGAATGTAGCAGACCCATTGACTAAGCCTCTTCCACGAGCAAAACATGATCAACACCAAAGCTCCATGGGTGTTAGAATCATTACTGTGTAATCTAGATTATTGACTCTAGTGCAAGTGGGAGACTAAAGGAAATATGCCCTAGAGGCAATAATAAATGTTATTATTTTATTTCCTTATATCATGATAAATGTTTATTATTCATGCTAGAATTGTATTATCCGGAAACATAATACTTGTGTGAATATATAGACAAACCAAATGTCACTAGTATGCCTCTACTTGACTAGCTCGTTAATCGAAGATGGTTATGTTTCCTAACCATAGACATGTGTTGTCATTTGATTAATGGGATCACATCATTAGGAGAATGATGTGATTGACATGACCCATTCCATTAGCTTAGCACCGATCGTTTAGTATGTTGCTATTGCTTTCTTCATGACTTATACATGTTCCTATGACTATGAGATTATGCAACTCCCGTTTACCGGAGGAACACTTTGTGTGCTACCAAACGTCACAACGTAACTGGGTGATTATAAAGGAGCTCTACAGGTGTCTCCAAAAGGTGAATGTTGGGTTGGCATATTTCGAGATTAGGATTTGTCACTCCGATTGTCGGAGAGGTATCTCTGGGCCCTCTCGGTAATGCACATCACATAAGCCTTGCAAGCATTACAACTAATGAGTTAGTTGCGAGATGATGTATTACGAAACGAGTAAAGAGACTTGCCGATAACGAGATTGAACTAGGTATTGAGATACCGACAATCGAATCTTGGGGAAGTAACATACCGATGACAAAGGGAACAAAGTATGTTGTTATGCGGTCTGACCGATAAAGATCTTCGTAGGATATGTAGGAGCCAATATGAGCATCCAGGTTCCGCTATTGGTTATTGACCGGAGACGTGTCTCGGTCATGTCTACATTGTTCTCGAACCCGTAGGGTCCGCACGCTTAAGGTTTCGATGACAGTTATATTATGAGTTTATGCTTTTTGATGTACCGAAGTTTGTTCGGAGTCCCGGATGTGATCACGAACATGACGAGGAGTCTCGAAATGGTCGAGACATAAAGATTGATATATTGGAAGCCTATATTTGGATATCGGAAGTGTTCCGGGTGAAATCGGGATTTTATCGGAGTACCGGGAGGTTACCGGAACCCCCCGGGAGGTACATGGGCCTTAGTGGGCTTTAGTGGAAGAGAGGAGAGGTGGCCAGGGCTGGGCCACGTGCCCCTCCCCCCTAGTCCGAATAGGACAAGGAGAGGGGGGCGGCGCCCCCCTTCCTTCTCTCTCTCCTCTTTCCCCCTTCCCGAATCCTATTCCAACTAGGAAAGGGGGGGAATCCTACTCCCGGTGGGAGTAGGACTCCTCCTGGCGCGCCCTCCTCCTGGCCGGCCACCCCCCCTTGATCCTTTATATACGGGGGCAGGGGGCACCCCTAGACACACAAGTTGATCCACGTGATCATATTCTTAGCCGTGTGCGGTGCCCCCTTCCACCATAATCCTCGATAATATTGTAGCGGTGCTTAGGCGAAGCCATGCGACGGTAGTACATCAAGATCATCACCACGCCGTCGTGCTGACGGAACTCTTCCCCGACACTTTGCTGGATCGGAGTCCGGGGATCGTCATCGAGCTGAACGTGTGCTAAAACTCAGAGGTGCCGTAGTTTCGGTGCTTGATCGGTCGGGCCGTGAAGACGTACGACTACATCAACCGCGTTGTGCTAACGCTTCCACTATCGGTCTACAAGGGTATGTAGATCACACTCTCCCCTCTCGTTGCTATGCATCACCATGATCTTGCGTGTGCGTAGGAATTTTTTTGAAATTACTATGTTCCCCAACACTAGCTACTGCCTACGGACACGTAAGTCTATGGTGGACTACTCACGCATCATCGGAGAGGCACCAATGAGGATGATGAACCCCTCCATGATGGTGTTAGATTGGATCTCGTGGTTCTGGAACTTGCGGCGGCTGGAATTGTGTTTCGTCGACTCCCCTTGAGTTTCTGGAATATTTGGGAATTTGTTGATGGAAATATGCCCTAGAGGCAATTATAAAGTTGTTATTATTATATTTCCTTATTCGTGATAAAGGTTTATTATTCATGCTAGAATTGTATTGATCGAAAACTTAAATACATGTGTTGATACATAAACAAATACCGTGTCCCTAGTGAGCCTCTGCTAGACTAGATCGTTAATCAAAGATGGTTAAGGTTTCCTAACCATGGACATGTGTTGTCACTTGATGACGGGATCACATCATTAGGAGAATGATGTGATGGACAAGACCCATCCGTTAGCTTAGCTTATGATCGTTCAGTTTATTGCTACTGCTTTCTTATGATCATGCAACTCCCGAATATCGGAGGAATACCTCATGTGCTATCAAACGTCACAACATAACTGGGTGATCATAAATATGCTCTACAGGTATCTCCGAAGGTGTATGTTGAGTTGGCATGGATTGAGTTTGGGATTTGTCACTCCGTGTATCGGAGAGGTATCTCTGGGGCCTCTCGGTAATACACATCACAAGAATCTTGCAAGCAAAGTGACTAAGGAGTTAGTTACAAGATGATGTATTACAGAACGAGTAAAGAGACTTGCCGGTAACGAGATTGAAATAGGTATGAAGATACCGGCGATCGAATATCAGGCAAGTAACATACCGACAGATAAAGGGAATTACATATGTTGTTGTCGGCGTTCTGCGAATGGGGGTCCCCAGACTTGCCTGCCTGCGGCCCTTGGCGTGGCTGGGCTGGCAGGTTCGTACGGCCCATCTTCATCAACAAGACATTCAAGACCCTCGCGAGGGGCCAAGCCTCACGAGGCGGACGACGCAATACCTCCTTAAGAGCGGCCTCGCCAGGCAGGCTCACGAGGGACGGAGAGATCAAGGTGAGGCAAACCTCGCGAGGCCCCTCGTGACGTAAGCCATGACGATCGAGACCAGGCGGGCGCCAGCACGCGCAACATCCTTGTTTCCTCTTTGGTGCTAAGGGGGCAAGTGCGGGCGCGGAGTACCGAGGCATCAAGCAAAGGTTTCCATATTGGTGCAACGAGACCAGGACCAGAAGGACGACAAGACGGAGGTCACCATGGAGCCCAAGACGGCGTCATCACCAGAGCCTTTTGCAGGTGAAGACCACCTTTTGTCAGGATAACTTGTACTAGCTGTCCCCTTTCGAATTGGCCGTTGTTGGCATCCCTTCCCGCTCAATATTTGGGGAGAGGACCATGGTCTATATAAGTAGAACTAGCCACCGCCATGAGGGGCATAGGATCGACACCATCACAAGTCAGCAGCTGATTCCGATCCTCACACACACACACAAGCTCACCAAACACAAGAACACCTCAACCTCAGGAGGCTGTTCTTCCTCTTGTATTGTTCATCGTTAGCCCAAGAGGCAATCCACCACCACCACACTGGAGTAGGGTATTACACCACAACGGTGGCCCGAACTAGTATAAATCTTGTGTCTTTCTGTGTTGAGAGTTCGCCGTGTTTGTCTGTGAGATCTTAGAGAGCTAGGGCACCCCAGTGTTCGAACCTCAAGGGTCTGCCGGAACCCCAGATCCGACAGTTGTCATAAGGTTCGATCGAATCTTCATAGAATATGTAGGAACCAATATGGGCATCCAGGCCCTGCTATTGGTTATTTATCGGAGAGGTGTCTCGGTCATGTATGCATCATTCGCGAACCCTTAGGGTCCGCACGCTTAACGTTCGCTGACGATATAGTATTATATGAGTTATGTGAATTGTTGACCGAATGTTATTCGGAGTCCCGGATGAGATCACGGACATGACGAGGAGCTCCAGAATTGTCCAGAGGTTAAGATGATAGATAGGACGATGCTATTTGGTCACCGGAAAGGTTCCAGGATGTACTATTCATCGGGTCACCAGAAGGGGTTACGGGAGACCTACGGGGATTATATGGACCTAATGGGCCAAGGGGAGGCACACACCAGCCCACAAGGGACTCGTGCGCCCTCTTCCTGGCCCTCAGCCCTAGGGAAGGAAAGGGGGAGGGCTAGCCCCTCCTGTCTTCCCCTCCTCATGGGAGAAAGGAAAGGGGGGGGGGGGTCGCCACCCCCTCCTGCCTTTCCCTGCACGCCTAAGGAAGGGGGGGGGGCAGAGGCTCAAGGTGACTGCTGGCCCCTTGGGGGAACCCTAGGATGCCTTCCCCCCTCCCCCACCTATATATATATGTGGAGGGATGATACGTCTCCGTCGTATCTATAATTTTTGATTGTTCCATGCCAATATTATACAACTTTCATATACTTTTAGCAACTTTTTGTACTATTTTTCGGACTAACATATTGATCCAGTGCCCAGTGCCAGTTCCTGTTTGTTGCATGTTTTTTGTTTCACAGAAAATCCATATCAAACGGAGTCCAAACTGGATAAAAACTAACGGAGATTTTTTTCCGAATATATGTGAATTTTGGGAAGTGGAATCAACACGAGACGATGCCCTAGGGGGCCACAAGGCAGGGGGGCGCGCCCCAGGGGGGCAGGCGCGCCCCTGACCCTTGTGGACACCTCGTAAGGCGGTTGGTGCCCTTCTTTCGCCGCAAGAAAGCTAATATCCAGATAAAAATCATGTTCAAATTTCAATTCAATCAGAGTTACAGATCTCCGGGAATATAAGAAATGGTAAAAGGCCAGAATCTGAAACGCAGAAACAGAGAGAGACAAAGAGACATATCCAGTCTCGGAGGGGCTCTCGCCCCTACGCCGCCATGGAGGCCATGGACCAGAGGGGAAACCCTTCTCCCATCTAGGGAGAAGGTCAAGGAAGAAGAAGAAGGGGGTCCCTCTCCCCCTCTCTCCCGGCGGCGCCGGAACGCCGCCGGGGCCATCATTGGGTGACGGCGATCTACACTAACACCTCTGTCACCTTCACCAACATCTTCATCACCTTCCCCCATCCATCTACAGCGGTCCACTCTCCCGCAACCCGTTGTACCCTCTACTTGAACATGGTGCTTTATGCTTCATATTATTATCCAATGATGTGTTGCCATCCTATGATGTCTGAGTAGATTTTTGTTGTCTTATTCGGTAATTGGTGAATTGCTATGATTGGTTTAATTTGCTTGTGGTTATGTTTCTATCCTTTGGTGCCCATCATATGAGCACGCGCGTGGATCACACCATAGGGTTAGTTGTATGTTGATAAGACTATGTATTGGAGGGCAAGAGTGACAGAAGCTTCAACCTAGCATAGAAATTGATACATACGGGATTGAAGGGGGACCAATATATCTTAATGCTATGGTTGGGTTTACCTTAATGAACGTTAGTAGTTGCGGATGCTTGCTAATAGTTCCAATCACAAGTTCATAGAATTCCAAGTCAGGGATGAAATGCTAGCAGTGGCCTCTCCCACATAAAACTTGCTATCGGTCTAGTAAAGTAGTCAATTGCTTAGGGACAATTTTGCAACTCCTACCACCACTTTTCCACACTCGCTATACTAAATTTATTGCTTCTTTACCTAAAAAAGCCCCTACTTTTTATTTACGTGCTCTTTATTATCTTGCAAACCTATCCAAAAACACCAACAAAGTACTTCTAGTTTCATACTTGTTCTAGGTAAAGCGAATGTTAAGCGTGCGTAGAGTTGTATCGGTGGTCGATAGAACTTGGGGGAATATTTGTTCTACCTTCAGCTCCTCGTTGGGTTCGGCACTCTTACTTATTGAAAGAGGATACAATTGATCCCCTATACTTGTGGGTTATCTAGACATTTTTCTGGCGCCGTTGCCGGGGAGTTATAGCGTGGGGTGAATATTCTCGTGTGTGCTTGTTTGCTTTATCACTAAGTAGTTTTTTATTTTGTGCTCTTGTTTTCCATCTTTAGTTATGGGTAGCAAACGCAAAATACCAAAAAAATAGTTGTACCTACTACACCAATGGTTGAAGAACCACTCAAAATCTATCACACTCCTGAAGCTTTTTACTTGGATCATCTTCGATCCCTATGTGCTCGTGCTGAAACCCCAACTAGCTTAGTTGAGGGAAAATCTTTAGATGAGCATGCTTGTTATGTGCGATACCGCTTATCTCAAAAGGGGAAACTTTTACTGGATCAAATTCATCGTTTGCAATGCTATGCTTGGAATTTATGTGAAATATATGATTTTACTTGTTGTTATGAAGACCCTAAGAAACACCTTCCCTACCAATGTGAGTTTAGTGATAATCGAATCGTATCTTCGCATGCTAAGGGTGTTTATAATTACTATGATGTTCAACAAATTGAAGAATTTGTTGCTTTCAAGGGTGCTTACGAAATTGCTTCTTTGATTGGAAAGTATGATGCTACTCTTTACAAATTTGAAATTTTTGCCACACTTAAATATTGTTATGATAATTATGCTTCTAATGCCTATGCTAAAACATATATTGAGGACTCCTCCGCTCTCCAAGAAGAGACTAATATTTTGCAGGAGTCTATGGAAGAAGGAATTGATGAAACTATGGGCTCATTGGATGAAAAAGACAATGAGGAGAGTGAAGAACAAAAGGAGGAAGAGCGGATTAGCTACGCGTGCCCACCTTCTAATGAGAGTAACTCTTCAACTCATACATTGTTTAATTTCCCTTCGTGCTTACCGAAGGATGAATGCTATGATGATTGTTATGATCCCGTTGATTCTTTTGAAACATCCCTTTTTGATGATGCTTGCTATGCTTGTGGCCAAGATGCCAATATGAATTATGCGCATGGATATGAACTTGCTATAGTTCCTTATATTAAACATGGAATTGTTGCTATTGCACCCATGCATGATAGTCCTATTATCTTTTTGAATTCTCCCGACTACATTATATCGGAGAAGTTTGCCCTTATTAAGGATTATATTGATGGGTTGCATTTTACTACTACACATGATGATTTTGATAGATATAATATGCATGTGCTTGCTGCTCCTACTTGCAATTATTATGAGAGAGGAACTACATCTCCGCCTCTCCATGTTTCCAATATGATAAAATTGCAAGAAACTATTTATACTATGCATTGGCCTTTACTAGGTGTGCATGAATTGTTCTTTTATGACATGCTGATGCATAGGAAGAGAGTTAGACTTCGTTGTTGCATGATTTATGTTTTTTTGTGCTCACTACTAAATCACAAATCATTGTTAATTAAAATTGGCTTTGATGTACCTTGGGATCCGGGTGGATCCATTACTTGAGCACTTTATGCCTAGCTTAGTGGCTTTGAAGAAAGCTATGCCAGGGAGACAACCCGGAAGTTTTAGAAAGTCATTTATTTCATAAAAATAATGTGCCAAGATTTGCCTTTAGGATGTTTACATTGCTTGTCGGTTTGTGCGGTGCAAGACAGAAACTTTGGCTGTAGTGCACGATTTTACATGTTTTACTGGAACGTCAAATGGTTCTGAAACTTTTTGCACTGTCTTTCTATACAAATTGTTTATTTTCCTATTTTTTCAGAATTTTTGGAGTACCAGAAGTATGGTGAATGTTGAGATTACTACAGACTGTCCTGTTTAAGATAGATTCTATTTTTGATGCATAGTTTGCTTGTTTTGATGAAAATATCGATTTCTATCAATGGATTAAGCCATGGAAAAGTTATATTACAGTAGCTACAATGCAAAAACAAAATATGAATTGGTTTTCAACAGTACATAGAGTAGTGATTTTCTTTATTATACTAACGGATCTTACCGAGCTTTCTGTTGAGTTTTGTGTGGATGAAGTGTTCGAAGATCGAGGAGGTCTCGATGTGAGGAGAAGGAGGAGATGCAAGAGCTCAAGATTGGGGATGCCCAAGGCACCCCAAGTAAATATTCAAGGAGACTCAAGCGTCTAAGCTTGGGGATGCCCCGGAAGGCATCCCATCTTTCTTCAACAAGTATCAGTATGTTTTCGGATTCGTTTCGTTCATGCAATATGTGCAAATCTTGGAGCGTCTTTTGCATTTAGTTTTCACTTTTCTTTTATGCACCATGCTGGTATGATATAGTCCATGGTTCATTTATAGAATGCCTTTTGCACTTCATTTATATCTTTTGAGTATGGCTTTATAGAATGCTTCATGCGCTTCACTTATATCATTTGAAGTTTGGATTGCCTGTTTCTCTTTACTTAGAAAACCGCCATTTGTAGAATGCTATTTTGCTTCACTTATATTTTTTAGAGTGTGGGCATATCTTTTGTAGAAAGAATTAAACTCTCTTGCTTCACTTATATCTATTTAGAGAGATGACAGGAATTGGTCATTCACATGGTTAGTCATTAAATCCTACATAAAACTTGTAGTTCACTGAATATGATATGTTTGATTCGTTGCAATAGTTTTGTGATATAAAGATGGTGATATTAGAGTCATGCTAGTGGGTAGTTGTGGATTGTAGAAATACTTGTGTTGAAGTTTGTGATTCCCATAGCATGCACGTATGGTGAACCGTTATGTAACGAAGTGGGAGCATGAGGTATTTATTGATTGTCTTCCTTATGAGTGGCGGTCGGGGACGAGCAATGGTCTTTTCTTACCAATGTACCCCCCTAGGAGCATGCGTGTTGTACTTTGTTTTGATGACTAATAGATTTTTCCAATAAGTATGCGAGTTCTTTATGACTAATGTTGAGTCCATGGATTATACGCACTCTCACCCTTCCATCATTGCTAGCCTCTTCGGTACCGTGCATTGCCCTTTCTCACCTCGAGAGTTGGTGCAAACTTCGCCGGTGCATCCAAAACCCATGATATGATTGAAGGAAATATGCCCTAGAGGCAATAATAAAGTTATTATTTATTTCCTTATATCATGATAAATGTTTATTATTCATGCTAGAATTGTATTAACCGGAAACATGGTACATGTGTGAATACATAGACAAACAAAGTGTCACTAGTATGCCTCTACTTGAACTAGCTCGTTGATCAAAGATGGTTATGTTTCCTAGCCATAGACAAAGAGTTGTCATTTGATTAACGGGATCACATCATTAGGAGAATGACGTGATTGATTTGACCCATTCCGTTAGCTTAGCACTTGATCGTTTAGTTTGTTGCTATTGCTTTCTTCATGACTTATACATGTTCCTATGATTATGAGATTATGCAACTTCCGTTTACCGGAGGAACACTTTGTGTGCTACCAAACGTCACAACATAACTGGGTGATTATAAAGGTGCTCTACAGGTGTCTCCGAAGGTACTTGTTGGGTTGGCGTATTTCGAGATTAGGATTTGTCACTCCGATTGTCGGAGAGGTATCTCTGGGCCCACTCAGTAATACACATCACTTAAGCCTTGCAAGCATTGCAACTATGATGTGTTATGGAACGAGTAAATAGATTTGCCGGTAACGATATTGAACTAGGTATTGAGATACCGACGATCGAACCTCGGGCAAGTAACATACCGATGACAAAAGGAACAACATATGTTGTTATGCGGTTTGACTGATAAAGATCTTCGTAGAATATGTAGGAGCCAATATGAGCATCCAGGTTCCTCTATTGGTTATTGACCGGAGACGTGTCTCGGTCATGTCTACATAGTTCTCGAACCCGTAGGGTCCGCACGCTTAAAGTTTGATGACGGTTATATTATGAGTTTATGATTTTTGATGTACCAAAGGTAGTTCGGAGTCCCGGATGCGATCATGGACATGAGAAGGAGTCTCGAAATGTTCGAGACGTAAAGTTTGATATATTGGACGACTATATTTGGATACCTGAATGGTTCCGTGTGAGATTGGGATAATACCGGAGCACCGGGAGGTTATCGGAACCCCCCGGGAGGTATATGGGCCTTAATGGGCTTTAGTGGAAAGGAGGGGAAAGGAGCAAGGGAGGGGGCGCGCCCCCCAAGCCCAATCCGAATTGGGAGGGGGGCCGGCCCCCCCTTTCCTTCCTCCCTCCTTCCTCTTCCTTCCCTCTCCCTGTCCAAATAGGAAAAGGAGGAGTCCTACTCCCGGTGGGAGTAGGACTCCCCCCTTGGGCGCGCCTCCTACCCTTGGCCGGCCCTCTCCTCCCCTCCTTTATATATGGAGGAGAGGGGCACCCCATAGACACAACAATTGATCTCTTGGATCTTTCAGCCGTGTGCGGTGCCCCTCTCCACCATAGTCCACCTCGATAATATCGTAGCGGTGCTTAGGCGAAGCCCTGCCATGGTAGAACATCAACATCATCACCACGCCATCGTGCTGACGGAACTCTCCCTCAAAGCGCGGCTGGATCGGAGTTCGAGGGACGTCATCGAGTTGAACGTGTGCAGAACTCGGAGGTGCCGCGCGTTCGGTACTTGACTGGTCGGATCGTGAAGACGTACGACTACATCAACCGCGTTGTGCTAACGCTTCCGCTTTCGGTCTACGAGGGTACGTGGATGCACTCTCCCCTCTCGTTGCTATGCATCACCATGATCTTGCGTGTGCGTAGGATTTTTTTTGAAATTACTACGTTCCCCAACAATGATATGCTCTATCACACATAAGCATCCTTATATCTTCCTCAAAACAGCCACCATACCTACCTATCATGACATTTCCATAGCCATTCCGAGATATATTGCCATGCAACTTCCATCATCTTCATATACATGACTTGAGCATTTGTTGTCATGTTGCTTTGCATGATCGTAAGATAGCTAGCATGATGTTTTCATGTCTTGTCCTTTTTCTGATGTCATTGCTACGCTAGATCATTGCACATCCCGGTATACCACCGGAGGCATTCATATAGAGTCATATCTTTGTTCTAGTATCGAGTTGTAATATTGAGTTGTAAGTAAATAAAAGTGTGATGATCATCATTATTAGAACATTGTCCCATGTGAGGTTATCAAAATAAAAGTGGCCAAAGAAGCCCCCCTAAAAGAGAGAGGCCAAAGAAGCCTACAAGAAAAAAAAGAAAAAAAGAAAAAAGAGAAAAACAAAAAAATGAAAGAAAAGAGAGAAGGGACAATGTTACTATCCCTTTACCACACTTGTGCTTTGGAGTATCACCATGTTCTTCATATGGAGAGTCTCTTGAGTTATCACTTTCATATACTAGTGGGAATTTTCATTAACTTGGTTTGTATATTCTGATGATGGGCTTCCTCAAATGCCCGAGGTCTTCATGAGCAAGCAAGTCGGATGCACACCCACTTAGTTTCCAGTTTGAGCTTTCATACACTTATAGCTCTTAGTGCATCTGTTGCATGGCAATCCCTACTCCACGCATTGACATCAATTGATGGGCATCTTCATAGCCCGTTGATTAGCCGCATTGATGTGAGACTTTCTCCATTTTTGTCTCCTCCACACAACCTCCACCATCATATTCTATTCCACCTATAGTGCTATGTCCATGGCTCACACTCATGTATTGCGTGAAAGTTGAAAAGGTTTGAGAACGTCAAAAGTATGAAACAATTGCTTGGCTTGTCATCGGGGTTGTGCATGATTTGAATATTTTGTGTGGTGAAGATGGAGCATAGCCAGACCATATGATTTTGTAGGGATAACTTTCTTTGGCCATGTTATTTTGAAAAGACATGATTGCTTTATTAGTATGCTTGAAGTATTATTGTCTTAATGTTAAATGATAGACTATTGCTTTGAATCAATCGTGTCTTAATATTCATGCCATGATTAGATTACATGATCAAGATTATGCTAGGTAGCATTCCACATCAAAAATTATCCTTTTTATCATTTACCTATTCGAGGACGAGCAGGAATTAAGCTTGGGGGTGCTGGTACGTCTCCATCGTATCTATAATTTTTGATTGTTCCATGCCAATATTATACAACTTTCATATACTTTTGGCAACTTTCTATACTATTTTTGGGACAAACATATTGATCCAGTGCCCAATGCCAGTTCCTATTTGTTGCATGTTTTTGTTTCGCAGAAAATCCATATCAAACGGAGTCCAAACGGGATAAAAACTGACAGAGATTTTTTGGAACATATGTGAATTTTGGGAAGTGGAATCAACGTGAGACGATGCCCGAGGGGGCCACGAGGCAGGGGACGAGCCCCTGACCCTCATGGACACCCCGTAAGGCAGTTGGTGCCCTTCTTTCATCGCAAGAAAGCTAATATCCGGATAAAAATCGTGTTCAAATTTCAATCCAATCGGAGTTACGGATCTCCGGGAATATAAAAAACGGTGAAAGGCCAGAATCTAAAACACAGAAACAGAGAGAGACAGAGAGACAGATCCAATCTCGCCCCTCCGCCGCCATGGATGCCATGGACCAGAGGGGAAACCCTTCTCCCATCTGGGGAGAAGGTCAAGGAAGAAGAAGAAGGGGGGCCCTCCCCCCTCTCTCCCGGTGGCGCCGGAATGTCGCCGGGGCCATCATCATGTGACGGTGATCTATACCAACACCTCCGTCACCTTCACCAACATCTTAATCACCTTCCCCCATCTATCTATAGTAGTCCGCTCTCCCGCAGCCCGCTGTACCCTCTACTTGAACATGGTGCTTTATGCTTCATATTATTATCCAATGACGTGTTGCCATCCTATGATGTCTGAGTAGATTTTTGTTGTCCTATTCGGTAATTGGTGAATTGCTATGATTGGTTTAATTTGCTTGTGGTTATGTTGATGTCCTTTGGTGACCATAATATGAGCGCGCGTGTGGATCACACCATATGGTTAGTTGTATGTTGATAAGACTATGTATTGGAGGGCAAGAGTGACAGAAGCTTCAACCTAGCATAGAAATTGATACATACAGGATTGAAGGGGGACCAATATATCTTAATGCTATGGTTGGGTTTTACCTTAATGAACGTTAGTAGTTGCGGATGCTTGCTAATAGTTCCAATCATAAGTGCATAGAATTCCAAGTCAGGGATGATATGCTAGCAGTGGCCTTTCCCACATAAAACTTGCTATCGGTCTAGTAAAGTAGTCAATTGCTCAGGGACAATTTCACAACTCCTACCACCACTTTTGCACACTTGCTATACTAACTTTATTGCTTATTTACCTAAAACAGCCCCTACTTTTTATTTACACGCTCTTTATTATCTTGCAAACCTATCCAAAAACACCTACAAAGTACTTCTAGTTTCATACTTGTTCTAGGTAAAGTGAACGTTAAGCGTGCATAGAGTTGTGGTGGTCGATAGAACTTGAGGGAATATTTGTTCTACCTTTCGCTCCTCGTTGGGTTCGACACTCTTACTTATCGAAAGAGGCTACAATTGATCCCCTATACTTGTGGGTTATCAAGGGAGAGGGGCAACACACACCACGATCCCAAGCCGTGTGTGGCGCCCCTCTCCCTCTAGTTCATCCCCAGCCATATTTTCATAGTGCTCGGCGAAGCCCTACGGAGATAGTTGCATCACCACCGTCACCACGCCGTCATGCTGCCAGAACTCATCTACTACTTCGCCTGTCTTGCTGGATCAAGAAGGCAAGGACATCATCGAGCTGAACGTTGAAGGAAATATGCCCTAGAGGCAATAATAATGTTATTATTTTATTTCCTTATATCATGATAAATGTTTATTATTCATGCTAGAATTGTATTATCCGGAAACATAATACTTGTGTGAATACATAGACAAACTAAACGTCACTAGTATGCCTCTACTTGACTAGCTCGTTAATCAAACATGGTTATGTTTCCTAACAATAGACATGTGTTGTAATTTGATTAACGGGATCACATTATTAGGAGAATGATGTGATTGACATGACCCATTCCATTAGCTTAGCACCCGATCGTTTAGTGTGTTGCTATTGCTTTCTTCATGACTTATACATATTCCTATGAATATGAGATTATGCAACTCCCGTTTGCCAGAGGAACACTTTGTGTGCTACCAAACATCACAACGTAACTGGGTGATCATAAAGGAGCTCTACAGGTGTCTCCAAAGGTACATGTTGGGTTGGCGTATTTCGAGATTAGGATTTGTCACTCCGATTGTCGGAGAGGTATCTCTTGGCCCTCTCGGTAATGCACATCACATAAGCCTTGCAAGCATTGCAACTAAAAGGTTAGTTGCGAGATAATGTATTACAAAACGAGTAAAGAGACTTGCCGGTAACGAGATTGAACTAGGTATTGAGATACCGACGATCGAATCTCGGGCAAGTAACATACCGATGACAAAGGGAACAACGTATATTGTTATGCGGTCTGACCGATAAAGATCTTCATAGAATATGTAGGAGCCAATATGAGCATCCAGGTTCCGCTATTGGTTATTGACCGGAGACGTGTCTCGGTCATGTCTACATTGTTCTCGAACCCGTAGGGTCCGCACGCTTAAGGTTTCGATGACAGTTATATTATGAGTTTATGAGTTTTGATGTACCGAAGTTAGTTTGGAGTCCCGGATGTGATCACGGACATAACGAGGAGTCTCAAAATGGTCGAGACATAAAGATTGATATATTCTACGGCTATATTCGGACACCGGAAGTGTTCCGGGTGATTTCGGAGAAAACCGGAGAGCCGGAGGGTTACCGGAACCCTACCGGGAGAAGTAATGGGCCATATGGGCCTTAGTGGAGAGAGAGAGGAGCAGCCAGGGTGGGCCACGCGCCTCCTCCCCCCTTGGTCCGAATTGGACTAGGAGAGGGGGGGGGGCGCCCCCCTTTCCTTCTCCCTCCCCACTTCCTTCCCCCTCCTAGTAGGAGTCCTACTCCTACTTGGAGGAGGACTCCTCCTTGGCGCGCCTATAGGGCCGGCCGGCCTCCTCCCCTTGCTCCTTTATATACGGGGGCAGGGGGCACCCCTAGAGACACAAGTTGATCCATGTGATCATATTCTTAGCCGTGTGCGGTGCCCCCTTCCACCATAATCCTCGATAATACTGTAGCGGTGCTTAGGCGAGGCCCTGCGACGGTAGTACATCAAGATCGTCACCACGCCGTCGTGCTGACGGAACTCTTCCCCGACACTTTGCTGGATCGGAGTCCGGGGATCGTCATCGAGCTGAACGTGTGCTAAAACTCGGAGGTGCCGTAGTTTCGGTGCTTGATCGGTTGGGCCATGAAGACGTACGACTACATCCACCGCGTTGTGCTAACGCTTCCGTTGTCGGTCTACAAGGGTACGTAGATCACACTCTCCCCTCTCGTTGCTATGCATCACCATGATCTTGCGTGTGCGTAGGAATTTTTTTGAAATTACTACGTTCCCCAACAAACGTGTGCTGAACACGGAGGTGCCGTACGTTCGGCACTTGATCGGATGGATCGTGAAGGTGTACGACTACATCAACCATGTTGATAAACGCTTCCACTTTACAATCTATGATGGTACGTAGACACACTGTCCCCTCTCATAGCTATACATCTCCATGGATAGATCTTGCATGTGGTAGAATTTTTTTGTTTTCCATGCAACATTCCCAACATTTATATGGAGAAGAGGCGGTGCAGGAGGTCTCCGTGGTGGGCACAACCCACCTGGGTGCGCTTGGGTGTCCTGGCACGCCCAGGTGTCTTGTGCTCACCCCGTTCCTCCTCCCTGGTACTTCTTTGGCCCACTGGGTGTCTTCTGGTCTAGAAAAATGCTCCAAAAAGTTTCACTGCGTCTGGGCTCTTTTTGGTATTGATATTCTGCGAAGTAAAAAACAAGCCAAAAAACAACAACTGGCACTGGACACTATGTCAATAGGTTAGTTCCAAAAAATGATATAAAGTTGCTATAAAATGATGGTAAAACATCCAAGAATGATAATATAACAACATGGAACAATAAAAATTTATAGATACGTTGGAGACGTTTCAGCATCCCCAAGCTTAATTCCTGCTCGTCCTCGAGTAGGTAAATGAGAAAAACAAAATTTTTGATGTGTAATGTTTCCTAAAATGTTCATCACATATTCTTTTCTTATGTAGCATGGACATTTCGACTTTTATATGGTTCAAAGCAATAGTCTAGTTTTTACATGAAGATTTCAATACTCAAGCATATCAACAAGAAACCATGTCTTTCAAAATATCAACACTAAAGAAAGTTATCCCTAGCCCATCATGCTCAATCATTGATCCATTCATGAAACACACTCGCATATTAGCTACATCCAATGATCAAGTATGATCATAGTGCTCCCTAGTTGGTGCTTTAAGATGGAGACTCATATAAAAATAAAAATTGCATAAACTAAATAGATAGGCCCTTCGCAGAGGGAAGTAGGGATTTGTAGAGGTGTCAGAGCTCAAAGCTTAAATTGAGATTTTTTTTTGAGAGGCATACTTTTCCCGTCAACGAAAATGACCGAGTAATTCCCAACACTTTCCATGCTAGATATATGTGGCACCCTAGCTCAAAGAAACCGGAATGCCACGTATTCCAGCCCAGAGATCAAGGAGAAGTCTTCTGGAATACGACACTTCTTAGCATAGAACAAACCAGCTTTCTATTATTACACGAATATGAATACAAGGTCTCCGATATTACAAGGAATAACATCGGCACAGCGACACTATGCCATCCTCAGTTGCTCTATGCAAGCAGCAGAACAACTCGAAGCAGCGGAAAAACTTCTAGAAGCAGAACAACGACGACGGTGGTGAACACCACTCCGTAGGGACTCTGGCTGGAACGCTTATCCTAGCTCGCACGAACGGAAACCATGACAAGCAATCAAGCAATCTTGGCATGACCTGCAAACTAGCATGACACGCCACATCAGTACATTGAATGTACTTGCAAGCTCACAATAACCAGAAGCATTCAAGACATACAACAGCATGGCAATTACAGGTTAAGCAGGAATTTACCATGATATCATCAGAATAACATGGCATGAACAACATGGACATAATGCCGCTAGAACAATATGAGCATGGCATGAGCATATAAATCTGACGATACTAGCATGCAACATGATGACACTATATGCACCATTTATTCTGCTCGGGTTACTTCGTAACCATCACATGCATCACTTACCAACCTCGAACATCACACGATCATCTCAGGATCAAATCAAGCTTGGTACAAACAACACCGTAGTAATCATTAAATGACCACAAGGAGCTTGATCTTTACCCACGATTTTCGCACAACATCACGAATATCCAACAACTCGGTATCCTCGATACCATGGTGATCATCTCATGATCACGAACGGAACCACTCTTGGCTCAATGGGTTACCTCGTAACCAAACGGTGATCTTTCCGGCGATCACAACCATGACCAACGCTTGGTCTCAAACGATGATCCTTTCGGCGATCACAACCAACTTATCTCCTCATTGAACCGGGGTTGTTATTAAGCACATTATTATTATTACTGTTGACTCACAGTGTGACCGACACGAACTGGGACCTTATCCGCGGGCATGGCTATCGATAGATTTAATATACACTCTGCAGAGGTTAGTACACTGTACCCACACTACACAACCCATGGGCTCGCACTCCCATTCGGGTGGACCAACGACGTTCCGACAAAACCGTCCTACTGCCATGACACTCTCCTGGCCACTCCGACTCACTCCCCACTGGGCTAGTCCTGGGTGGCCTCGGGTCTACCAAAGACACCAACGGCCACCGTCGTGGCCAAACATAAACGGTCCCAAACGGGGACCCGGATCCATAACAACAACAACGGGCACACAAGGCTTATGTCCGCCTACCTGATCAGGGTAGCGCGCGCCCATAACCTTCCCTCGTTGGAGGCATCGGCGAGAGGCACGACAATAGACCCAGTTAGGACCTTCCCATAAAGGTAAGCGTGGTTGCACTGGTCAGTTCGATATGGTGGCACCATGACTCAGCCAATAGTTGTTCAAGTTCAATTTAATCTGGTTAAACTTGAATGCAATATGCTGAGCCATGATAAAATAACATGATGCAATTACAATGCATGAGCATGATATTAACATAAGCACGGGTGCAACATAACTATCCACCATATCAACAATGAATCATCTCCAACTGAGCATGGCATAATGATGAGCATGAATATTACAAGTACAACACTACTCATAGCATAACATGACCACTAGCATCAACAATAAATACCATGCAAGAACACATTAATAACATTACCGAGTAAACACTTAACCAACTAGCAGCAAAGGAACAATGCATATTAACAGTACTCGGTAACCGACGTTAGTCATGCACCGAAGAACATGACCAACCCAACATGTACTACTATCAAGCATGGCAATATGAAAGTAATACTAGTAGGTAGAACGTGATAACAAAGTGCAAGAAAGATAGCATGACAGTAATCACCGATCCACAAGCATAACCGACATAACAACAGCAGTAGCAAAACAATCATACAGTTATTAAAGATTCAAGTTGAAAACCAATGCTACTGCATGGCTATCATGCAAATGATGCTTGTGGCTTGCCAGAGGGTGAAGAATGCACTGAGGAGAAGTGCGGAATGATCGTGGAAAGATTCGCCAGAAACAGTTCTCTCTCAGAGGGGGCTGTTTAACAGCAAGGGCAAATTGGTCATTTTCACAGTGTCAAACCATAGTGAAAATGAAACCAATAGAAGGGTTCGACGAGACGAAGATGTGGGCATTGGATTCACCTCATTCCACTACTAGGGAAAAGCTTATACACAGGATCTTACCAGCAACGAGTTTTAAAATAAGGCGCTGCTGCAATGTAGCAATAGCGCGCTCCGTCAATACGCGCTGCTGAAATAGACATATCAGCAGCGCGCCTCCTCTAAGCCACGCTACTGCTATAATTCCCACGACCCCGCCGCGAAGCTAGTTCTAGCAGCAGCGCGTTTACTAGGACCATGCTACTGATAGGTAGTTCATCAGTAGCGCCTTTGCCTTTAGAGCGCTACTGCTAAAACTAGCTATCTCCACCCCCACGTACGCTCCTCTCCGCGATCCACACTCACACACTCAGACTCACTCCCCTCAACCCCCCCGCGCGCCGGTCCTCCCCCACCGGCCGCCGTCGCCCCGGCCAGCCGCCGTCGCCTACCCCTCTTCCCTCTGTGCCGCCGTCAACTCCTCCTCCTCGCTGGACTCGATACCACCCTCCTCCTCCGTCCTCCCTCGACTCGCCGCCGGCCGGCCCCTCCTCACTCCACCTTCCTCCTCCGTCCTACTCTCTTCTCCCTCCTCCCTGCTACATTTTTATTTAGTAGGCTAGTTCATATGCAACATTTTGATTTAGTTGATTTAGTAGGCTAGTTGATTTAGTTGATTTAGAACATTTTGATTTAGTAGATTTAGTAGGCTAGTTGATTTAGTTGATTTAGAACATTTTGATTTAGTTGAACTAGTTGATTTAGTAGGCTAGTTGATTTAATATGCACCATTTTATTGTTATTTTTCTGTACATGGATATGTAGATGTTTTTGTTTTTTGTAATAAGTTATTTTTTGGCAAAATGTAGGTGCCAATTTAGTTAAAATCACATGCTACTATTTTTCTTTCCTGTGAAGTGGATCGTTAATCCTTTGCTCATATTGCATTAGGAAAAATGGCGCCGCCACCACCACCACTATGTCGACTGTGCAAGTCAAGGTGCGCCAGCAGCCTTGCAACTGGCAAGCTGTTCGGCATCTACTTCCAGCCGAGTTTTCGTCATGTGGTGGTAAGAAATTAGATGAAATGTAACAACTATTTTATTTTTAGTGTTGACATTACTGCATTGTGTCATCTTGCTTTTTTACACAGATCGTCCCATGCAATGTGAGGTTGAAATTCAACAAGCTGACAGGAGACATTGTGACATTTGAGACTCCTGGGGGCCGTACACTATGGAGGTCGAGAAAGGAAGCAATATGTCGCAGATTGGAGGAGATGGATGGGCCTGTTTCATCGCCCACATGCGTCTTACTGGTGGTGAGTTGATCAGGTTCTCCTTCAGAGCAGAAAGACCCAAGCTGGCTGTCATTTATCTCAACCTGGTGGAAGATGATGAAGATGACGAAGATGATGAAGATGATGAAGATGATGAAGATGACGAAGATGATGAAGATGATGAAGATGACGAAGATGATGAGAACCCACTTCATGAAGCCATCGTAGCTCAAAGAATGAGGCTGAGCGAGGAGGAGGTGCGCAACCTATGGGACATAATTCTGCCACGTGATGACTTTGTTGGGGTGCCATTCGTGACCCGCCTGACAAGTACCATGGTCGATCGGCATGAAATGGTATGTTATACTGACTGTAGTAAGTTGATGATATATATATGCTTTATTGTTATACTTACAAATGCAAATTATCCGATGATATGCTTAGTGAATCCGATGATATGCTTAGTGTAGAGTCCAATGATATGCTATGTGGAATCTAGTCGATGATATGCTATGTGGAATCTAGTAGATAATCTATATATACTTATTAGTAGAATTCATGATTAAATAGTACAAATGCGTAGTACTGTGTCTTTTGATAGTGTAGAAATATAGACTTAATAGAAATATATTTGTAAGAGTATGTGCGAAACTATTTATTAATTGATATGTTTTTCTTATTCAGAAATTGCCAAAGAACCTATCTACGAGTTGTGGTATCGAGCCTGATGAAGAAGGCTCAGCTGGACTATGCCTTACCGCAAGGGGCTCCGTCACCACCTGTACTTACCACATGGACACAGACGACGGTCGCACACAGTTAAACTCGGTTGGGTGGAAGAGATTCCTCGTTGGCAAGAATCTTCGTGTTGGACAGGCCATCCTAATTACTATCAGGAACGCCCGCCGCCCCGGCTTGAGGATGATGATCATCGTCGATATCATCTAGAACTACATATGTGTGTGTGTGGCTATATCATCTAGAACTACATATGATGATTGTCGTCGATATCATGTAGAACTACATATGATGATCGTTGTCGATATCATCTAAAACTACATATGATGATCGTCGTCGATATCACCTAGTACTGCTTGAGGATGCATGTTGAGTATATATGAAATTGTTATCTAGTACTCCCTCCATTTCAAATTACTCGTCGTGGTTTTAGTTCAAATTTGAACTAAAACCACGACGAGTAATTTGGAACCGAGGGAATACTACCTAGTACCTATAATGCTTTATGGCTTTATGAAATTGATATCTAGTAGTACCTAGTATCTCGAAATGTAGTTTATTGAAGCTGAAACGGGGTTGAAATGATGAAAGATATAGCAGTAGCGCGGGGCTAGGAAATCGCTACAGCTAACTAATAGTAGCGCGTTCTGTAAAAGCGCTGCTGCTATAGTCAATAGTAGTAGCGCGGGTACATACAACGCTACTACTAAGAGTTAGCTGTAGCGCCTTATTAGTAGCGCGGCCACCCGCGCTGCTGATAGCCTAAAAACCCGCGCTACTACTAGGGTTTTCCCTAGTAGTGTTCGGAGTCTCGAGCAAAAAGTTATAGCCCGACGAAGTTCAAGGACCAATCTGTAAAAATATCTCTACAAACAGGCCCCTGGAGGATAAAACAGAAAACATATTTCAGACAATACGCTTTCAGAACTGAGAAACGTATTTGGAGCCGAAGAAGAAAGAAAGTACGCTTTTGAAAGTGGAAAACGCTTTCTATTCCAAAGAAGAGAGAAGTACGTTTTCACTAACCGAAAGCGCACTTCACCTACACACGCTTCCACTTACTGACGTGGCGGGGCGGGGTCAATGGCTGAGGCGTTGACGCGTGGGGCCCGCGGGCAGGTGGGGACCACCAGCTGGGTCGTCGCCTTCAACCTCCAGCCTGCGCGCGATCGAGGTAGGGGCGCACCCCGACGGCGATTACCGACGATGTAGGCCACCTCCCAGGACGTTCTGCACACCGGCGAGATCAGCACGTCAAGCCACATCCCTCGGCCCCTTGGCGACCAGCAAGGTGGGCTGAGGTGACGACGACTTCGGCACCGGCGGACGGGGTCTCCTAGCACCATTGAACTCGCGATAGACAGCCATCGGAGGAGGAGGGGGCACCGGGGAGGCTTCTAGGTGGTGGAGGAGGCGCCTGGAGGTGGAGGAGGAGGGCATGGAGGCCTAGGTCGCTGGAATCAGAGGAAGCGATGACGGCGGCCGTTGCGGTGATGGGCGGCAAGGAGAGAGGCTCGAGCTCAGGGGAGAGGCTCGGGAGGTTTCTGGGAAGAGGGGGAGGAGCTTGGGATGCTTCAAGTGGCTCGGGACTGGCCATTTTATAGGCGGGGCGAGGCCGCCGAGCAGGAGGCCGCCGTGCACATCCGGCCGAGGCTCTGACGAGCTCAGCGAGCACGAGAGGGTGCGGGAAGGCGACGAGGGAGGCAACAGACGAGCTACAGAGGCGCACAGGGTGAGGGGGCCGAGGGTGCAGAGGAGAAGCGACCACGACGTCGTTAAAGCTCAGTTGGCCACAGTGCGCCCGTGGGCGCGCAACGACGAGCGTTGACGGAGGAGCTTATGGAGGGGGAGATGGCTCTAGGAGGACGGCGACGACGCGTTGAAGCTGTTGGACATGATCACGCGCGCGAAGGCGACGAGATGAGGGGGTGCCGCAGCACAAACGACCACTGGACGCGGCCACTACACACAGAGCGTGTGCACTGTGATGCCATTAACACGGTCACCGCATGCACTGGCATGTAGCGGGGGAGAGGGGCTTGAACATGTTTTCTAGTGGGTAGTCCATCCAGGGAAGGTTGCAACTGAGGTGGTAGATCAGTGAAAAGTGCTCTGGTTAAATGGTAATCTACCTCCGAAGTTTACTGCAATAAACTTGGATGAGCACTGGTGATCAACAGGAAGGTGATTGGGAGCAATGGAGTTGTCTGCGAGGTTTAGGGTAAGAATGACTTTCATCCTGGTAACTTTGAGAAGATTAAGACCAAGATTTAATGTAGTTGCTTTACAACTGCCAAATCTGGTCCAGAAATGAGATTTGGATGATGCACTCACATGAAGCATCAAATTGAGCTGAAATTTGGTAAGGCCTAATGATTTGGTCAGAGTAAGATTCTGTAAAAATTTCATACCAATTGGACAAGCCAAAATGGTACTTGCTTCACAACTATCTTCACTGACCAGAATCTTGCAAAAATTCCATAGAAATATTGGCTTGATGAGATGGTACCAAATTTGGTGGAGAGAGGTTCTATGGCCATGATAATGATCTGGAAAATTTTCACGCAAAATGAAGCAATATAAAATGTACTTGCTTCACAATCTGAAAATTTTGCTAGAATCAAAGATTTGGTCCTGTGCTCAGATAGATGATTGAATGGGGCTGAAATTTGGAGGAGTGCAAAGATATGAGCACATTAAGGAGTGTGCAAAATTTCAACTCCTTTGGATAACCCTAGCTAGCACTTCCTTCACAAAGGCTTCCCTTAGACAGGAACTTTGAAAAATCACTGAGGAAGTTTGGCTAGGCAAATAAAGTTGAATTTTGTCACATCTCAATTATTTGGACAGGAAAAGATGTACAAAAAGTTTGGGGTCAAATGGGCAAAGATAAATAGCACTTGCTTCACAATGTGCCATTTAGGACAGAATAGGAAATGAATTTATTGAGCATGATGAGAAATATGACCAATGAAATATTTTACCATATTTAAGGAATATATGACCCAAAAAATTTATAAGAATTATTTGGGGATTTTTGGATGGGCAGAAATATAGGTTGCTTCACAACCTAGGGCAGATAGGGTTATTCCTTTAATAGGAAAAGGAATTTTCCCGAGAAAAAGAAATTAGGGTTTGGTCATGAAGTTAAGTGACATGATCTTGGCAAAGTTTTTAGGATGATGAGCCACTTGGGAGGGGGAATGAGGAGGATTTCCCAGGTGGCAAGGCCACAGAACCACACCAAAAAGAAAAACAGAGCAAAAACCAATTAAATTAAAAGAAAAAGGAAAGGGCCAAAAACCAGGCTGTTACAAAACTTTCCCCCTTAAAGAAATCTCGTCCCCGAGATTTGGTTGCTCAGGGAACAAGTATGACTTGAGGACACCGTTTCCCGCTCGGGTATCCTTCCTTTATTTATTGTTCCCCCAATAATTTCAGATGATTAACTTACGTTGCTCTGGGGGGCTTGCTTCACCTTTCCCCAGATCCTCACAGGTCTTTTCTCATTTACCAATTTATTTTTACTGACGTTGGTTGTCCATACCTATGGTGACTCCAATGGACCTCAAATATTTTCATCCTGAGACTGGCCTGACAGGGGGCTGACGGACAATTGCTTTCCTGACAGACTGACCGTGTACTTGATTCCATTGGTGAGTATACCGGGTCTGAGCTAACTGTTTCGATTTTAACCTTCTCATTTTGTCGGTATACCCATTTGGATTTTCCACACTAACCATTCCAAGCGGGTCAGCGAGATATGAAATTCTTGTAAAATAGAGTAGGCTGCTGAGAGTATGCCTTTGTGGATCCATATGGAATTACGGCCTCCAACTAATTTGGGTATCCGGACCCTGATGATCGTGCAAAAATCAACATACCTTTTTGCTATCGGGATCACCCTTTAACGGTCAAAATTTTCTTTATTAGGACACCTTACTGAAATATCTTGGCCACACATGTCCTTGATTCTTCGTATGACCAGGGACGTGATTAGTGCAATATTTTTGACATTATTCCCTTGTGCCTGTTTTTTGACCTGGGTCCGCACAAATATGACATATACTGGGGTTTGTAGATGTACGAAGCTTCATTGTTGAGGCCAATTGCACAATAAGGTGACAAGGTTTTAGGACATCTCCTTATCAGTTGCGGGAATAATGACCTTGATGACCATTTTCAAGACTGTTGATTCTATGATGTCTTATCCAGATCTTATAGATCCTTGTATTACATAAGATGTGCATCTTTGCTTATCTTCATTTGCATGATTCATGAGGTTGGGGGATCCTTACTTTCCTTAGGTATATCTGTTGGATCCTTGCCGTACCTAGTATGAGTGACTGATATGATTGGGGATATGATACGTCTCCAATGTATCTATAATTTTTGATTGCTCCATGCTATTATATTATCTATTTTGGATGTTAATGGGCTTATTTTTACACTTTTATATTATTTTTGGGACTAACCTAATAACCGGAGGCCAAGCCCAAATTGCTGTTTTTGCCTATTTTAGAGTTTCGCCGAAAAGGAATATCAAACGGAGTCCAAACGGAATGAAACCTTTGGGAGCGTTATTTTTGGAACAAATATGATCTTGGAGACTTGGAGTGGACGTCAAGAAACAATCGAGGAGGCCATGAGGCAGGGGGCGCGCCCTCCACCCTCGTGCACCCCTCGTTGCTCCATCGACCTACTTCTTCCTCATATATATATCCATATACCCCGCAAACATCCAGGAGCACCACGAAAACCTAATTCCACCGCCGCAACCTTCTGTACCCAAGAGATCCCATCTTGGGGCCTTTTCTGGAGCTTCGTCGGAGGGGGCATTGATCACGGAGGGCCTCTACATCAACTCCATGGTCTCTCCGATGATGTGTGAGTAGTTTATTTCAGACCTTCGGGTCCATAGCTAGTAGCTAGATGACTTCTTCTCTCTCTTTGGATCTCAATACAAAGTTCTCCTCGATTCTCTTGGAGATCTATTCGATGTAATCTTCTTTTGTCGTGTGTTTGTCGAGATCCGACGAATTGTGGGTTTATGATCAAGTTTATCTATGAACAATATTTGAATCTTCTTGTCACATCCTAGTTAGCCATGCATTAGAGTGTTGCATCATGTCTACTTTTCATCAGAAACTTGAAATGGGGATGACAGAACCCCCAGTCCCCTCTGAAACCAACTAGGGTTTACTAAAAAACTTTTCAATGAACCTGAAATGCCCTTCTAAAATGCCCATCATTTTTGTCTTGGTTCAGAACCTCTGCCAAAAGTGGTGCACATTTTCCTAGGCCATCTTAGGGTTTTTGAATTAAATCATAAATATTTGAATTTGGGCATTTAAAATTATATAAAATATTTAAATGCTCAAATATCTCCAAACTAAAATGTTTCATGTTGGAAATAATCCAACTATGGACCAGGAGTAATTTGGTGATTTTAGGAGTTGCCCAAGTATTTTATTTAATTCAACAAAGTTGCAGAAGTATTAAAAAGGAACAGAAACAGAAAGAAAAAGGGAAAACTTACCTGGCACCACCACAGGCCCACCAGCCAGGCCACCTGGCCGGCCCAGCCCGGCCACCGCTCCAGCGAGCTGCTTGGCTTGCCAGGCAGGCAGCCAAGGTGCTCGGCGGCGGCACCGCAGCTCGCCACGCAGCTGCACGCCGCCCTGCCTCCACCTCTCGCCGCCCTGATGGCCTGGACGAGCTCCACGTCGCGCCCCGACCCTCCTGGACACCTCCATTCGCCCCCAGTTCCTCTCCCTCGCGCTCCCACGCCATGGCCGACGCCACCGTCACCGCACCGCCGCCGTAGCCGTGCTCCCCGTCGTCTCCACGCCGCGCCACCCTGTCCAGAAGCTCCGCCGTCCTCTACTTCTTCGAGCTAGCCGAGCCCCGAGCGCTCGCGTGCCCCGAGACCACTGCACCGACCTCGCCCGAGCTCACCGTCGCCGGAGATCCCCTTCAACGCCGTCGCCGCCTCAGCTCGTCCCCGACCTCGCCGGTGGCCTCTACGGGAGCGTTGTGAGCCTAGCTACTCCTCCGACCCTCTCTCTCTCATTCCTGAGCCGTGTAGCCACCGCACGAGGATCACACGCCCGCACCGCCGCGGATCTCGTCGCCGACGTGCTTCCGACCACACTCCGGCCACAAGATGGTGTCCATCTTACTCACCGAGTCCCGCAGCACCTAGCTAGCCACTCCACGAGCCTCACCGACCCCTCTAGCGCCAAGTTCATCTTCGACCGAACCCCGGTGGCCGCCAAAGTCGTCGCCGGCGCCAACTCCGGCCACCCCGACCCCAACGGACTCCGCCAAGAGCTGCGGTTTGTCCTCAGCTCCACTCCGGTGGTCTCCGCGGCCCATTTGGTGGCCGAAATGGCCAAAACCACTCCCGCCGCCGCGTCGGGCTCGCCGGCAGCTAAACGCCGGCGTCGCTGGCTTTGACTTTGACCACGGGTGGGCCCTGGTTGACTCCCCTGAGTCAATGACAGGTGGGGCCCAGCCCTGTTAATTAAACATGATTAGTTTTAATTAAATTTTAATTAAAATAATCACCCTGACATGCGGGACCCACTGTCAGGTTTGACCCAGACCTGTTCCGTTGACCTGCTGACGTCACACTGACGTCAGGCTGACGCAGTAAATGATTTTCTGGACTTAATTTAAATCAGGAAATTCCAGAATATAATTTAAACTTCAAAAATTCATAACTTTTATTCTGTAACTCCAAATTGGACAAATTATATATGAAAAATGATCAGAAAAATCCAATCTATCCATCTGTACTATTTTCATGCATGATCAAACAAGTTAAATTGATGTTTTAAGCAGAACAAGGAAAAGCACTTTAAAAGGCCATGTTTGAGTTTGAAATTTGAATCTTTGATTCAAATTTGTTCAAACCCTTCTGGTTTTAGTTGCATTAGCCCAACACATTCATATTGCCATGTTTCATGCATGCATCATATTGTTGCACATTGTTTGGTGATGGTTGTGTATCGATGTCCTTTGCGACAGGTTCTGCCTCCGAGGAGTACCGTGATTACCCTAACAAAGAACCGTATCAGTGCATCGAACCATCAGGCAAGCAACCAACCATTTGATCATATCGATACAATCCCATGTTCTCGCTCCTGCTCTCTTTTACTGCATTAAGACAACGCGTTTCAAACTGCTGTGTGCTACGGTAGTTGAACCCATTTCCTCTGCATGACCTGTCATTGCCACAGTAACTAGATGAAACCCACTAGCATGTGTAGGAGTTGATTGAGCCATATGTATGTGTTGTTCCTACCTTGCTATGCCTGCTATGCTTAGAGTCGTGTCAGGTCTGGTTCATCTGGGTGATGGCTAGAGTGAAATGATTATGTCGGAAATGAGAGTGGTGTGGTGAACACGATTTGGTAAAGGTAACGATGAGAGGCCATGTAGGAGTACATGGTGGGTTGTTTCATTGAAGCCGACCTTAAGCACTGAGATCTGTATGTGTGATTTAAGAATCAGCTACTACCATGCATTGGGCCCGAAACCAATGGACCCTCTCGGCTTCTTATTCACCCTAGTTCTCCGTCCAGGAGTTGCAAGTAGTTTCTGGTGTTTGTAGCCTACTGGAGGCCGTGGACAGCGCTGACCGTAGGGGTGGGCTGTGATGCGGTAGGTACGTGGCCGGGTGTACCGAATACCCGCTAGGTATCTCGGGAACCCTGTTCACATCGTTCGGGGCCGTATGGGAAACCTCGGCCGGACTCCCTGCGGATGGAACCTGAATAGGCGATAAACCTGGACTGGAGGCTTAGGTGATTAGGTAGGTCGTGGCCGACACCCACGTTGGGCTTCCGCTTGAAGGTTGCCGAGTACATGTCGTGTAAACGACGGTAAGTGGTGAGAGCGTGTATGAAGGAGTACACCCCTGCAGGGTTAACATGATCTATTCGAATAGCCGCGTCCGCGGTAAAGGACTACTTGGTTGCCTATACAGTTCATAGACAAGTAAATGGAAACTACTAAAAGCCTCAAGATAAGTGTGAGTGCCGAGGATGGCTCTTCTGTAGGAAGACGGAGGTGGATCCTCGGTAGTGTATTGAAGTGGTGAGTAGTGGACTCGTGTGCGCAAAACCTTTTCAAGTTGGAGTATCGTAGGATAGTCTAGCCAAGAGTCAAAGCTGGCTTGCTGCAATAACTCCACCAACCCTTCTTGATAATATGCATGTATATAGGATCTGATGTAAGTCTTGCTGAGTACCTTTGTACTCATGTTGCTATAATCTACATTTTACAGAAGACGCTGCAACCCCTTCTGATGGGTTCTATGTAGACATTGACATCAACGAGTAGGCTAAAGACCCAGGTGGTGACCCTGAGCTTGTGAAGGACCTTGTAGTATAGCTAGGCTTTCCAAGCCTCTTTTATTTTACTAGTTGTCTGTACTCAGACAAGTTACTTCCGCTGCTGGTTTGTATGACTGTATGACTTGTATGTTGGGTCGTGAGACCCGTACCTTTGTGTATGATATGTATGGCTCCCTGAGCCTTAAATAAAGTACTTGTGTCGTAGAGTCATGTTGTGATGCTTCGTTGTATTTGCACATATCGAGCATATTGTGTGTATGATTGAAATGCTTGGTATGTGTGGGATCTGACTATCTAGTTGTTTATCTTTAGTAGCCTCTCTTACCGGGAAATGTCTCCTAGTGTTACCGCTGAGCCATGGTAGCTTGCTACTGCTCTGGAACACTTAGGCTGGCCGGCATGTGTCCTTCTTCGTTCCTGGGTCTGTCCCTTCGGGGAAATGTCACGCTTTGAGTACCGGAGTCCTGTTAGCCCGCTACAGCCCGGTTTACCGGAGTCCTGCTAGCCCAGTGCTACAGCCCGGACCCACTTGCTGATGACCGACACGTTCGAAGCTGGGTCATGGATGCCTGTCCCTGTAAGTCTGTGCCACTTTGGGTTTACGACTAGTCATGTCAGCCCGGGCTCTTTATCATATGGATGCTAGCGACACTATCATATACGTGAGCCAAAAGGCGCAAACGGTCTCGGGCAAAGGTAAGGCGACACCCGTGGGGATACCGTGCGTGAGGCCGCAAAGTGATATGAGGTGTTACCGGCTAGATCGATGTGACATCGAGTCGGGGTCCTGACAGCGTTGGCATCAGAGCCGGACTGCCTGTAGGTTCTCCAAGCCAAACTGGTCGATGTTGAGTCTAGAAATTCTTTAGTTATATGTAGGGGAATTGTTTGTGGGTTGGAACGTAAGGCTCTTTTTTACTCCTTTATCTTATGACATTCTGATCTGAGTCAGTCCATTCTTCCATCGGGGGTTAAGGAATTAGGACCTATTCTCTCTATCAGGATCACGTGTTACTAATCAGTAGTACCTTATAAGTTTGATGGATACAAGCCTAGTTCAGTTCTACTACCACATTATGTTGTTAGAATGGATTCAGAACTTTGATATGATGATGTTGAGGGTGTACGAAATCCTTTGTCAAATGTCTCAAGTCCTTCTTGAGCATTTACAGCTGTTATGCTGCCGAAATTTTGCTAGAAATTCTAATGCCTTTGCATTATGATTGTGCTTTCAGATGGCCACTCGCGACCTCAATCAAGTGGTTCGCCTGACTCGATGCCTAGATGTACCCGGCCATACTGCCAAGTTGGTCAGGGTAATGACTGAGGCTGGATACCGCTGGTATCCTGAGTACACGGTCGAAGAGCAATTTCGGGACTTTAATCAAAGCCAGTATCTCTGCACTGTCAGGATATTTCCATCTTATCCTGGATCCACCGAGCCCCTTCACTGCTCTTATGGACTCGGGGTTACTATTGAGATGGCTGTGCAGGACGCCGCCTACTCTATGATGACCATTATGCGAGTCAGATCTGGTCTATTTCGGGACTCTGATTTCCGGTATATGCCAGGATCACTTCCGGGAGCACAAGGGTATCTCCAAGCTATCTGTGCTGACCCCACTCAAGAGGATTCACGGACTCGCACCACTGCTGAGATGCTCGAGGATAAGGACCGTGAAAATCGGGCCTTAAGGTTAGAGCTTTTCAATACCCGTGCTGACCACTGGGCCACTTTGACTCGGTTCGCACCGGCGGTGCAAGCTGGATATTCAGATATGCGCGATCTCTATCCTGTGAGATCTGCTCTGCCAGACGTGATGGTTTGGCGTGATGTAGGAGGCATCACCCCACCTCGCGGTCCCCGCAGGCCACCGTCTGTTGGTCCAAGACCTCATCCTAGCCCCTATGGTCCACAAGCTCCGCGAGATCGTCTGTTTCTGGATGATCATGTTGAGCTTCCAGGCTATGGAGGTGACTTTTACGAGGACTACTACGGATCGGTCTGAGTTAGTGGTAGTATCACTAGTTCGCACTAGCTGTGTCGTCTATCGTCCCGCGTGACTCGTGGGATATGACCTAGTTTGTACTCTTTCCGGAGGTGTAGAAAAATAATGTATAGGAGCTTGGAATGCCTCCGATGAGATGTAATCCTTTTCTCACCGTAATAGTACTTTGTTTGGTCTTGTACTAAACCCTGTATGGTGTGTATGACGATGGAATAAAAGAAGCAGTTTCTGTTTTTACCATGTCATACGGATGATCATCTTGCATTTCGAGTTATTCCTTACATTCTGTATCCTATGTCGGAATTTTATCATTCTGACTAAATCATTGTCTTGTTTACCTAGGATGGTCAACACGCGCGCTAACCCTGCTTCTCAAGAGCAGGCCGAAGGCAGTGAAGGCAGGAATGAAAATCTGCCTCACCCTCCTTCACTAGCCGAGGTTATGATGGAAGCTGAGAGAAACAAGCGGGAGACCAACCGTTTGTTGGAGCGTATTGAACAGAATACAGCACACCATCAGAGGATTAACGTGGTGTCACTCAGTGATTTTATCAAATTGCATCCACCCACGTTCCACCACTCCGTCGAGCCTCTCGACGCTGATGACTGGCTTCGCAGTATCTCTCACAAACTGCGTTCCGCGCTGGTAGCGGAGGCTGACAAGGTCACCTTTGCTGCATATCATCTTGAAGGCCCCGCCAGTCTATGGTGGGAGAATTATGGAGCTATGCGCCCAGCGGGCCATGTCACTACTTGGACTGAATTCAGCGAGGCTTTCCGTGAACATCACATTCCGGAGGGTCTCATAGACCGTAAACGTGAAGAATTTTGCAGTTTCACCCAAGGCCGGCTTTCTGTGGATGCTTACAGCAGGGAGTTTGGTAATCTCGCCCGATATGCAACTGAGGAAGTGTCTACTGATGCCAAGAAGCAAGCAAGGTTCCGTAAGGGACTTAGTCCTGAGCTTCGCCGTGACCTCCGTCTGCATGAGTGCACATCTTTTCAGAAACTTGTCAACAAAGCCATCAGTGCTGAAACTGGTCAGACTGACTATGACGCAACACGCAAGCATGGCCGTGATATGGGTTCCTCATCCGGTGCTGGTCCTCAGAAGCGCCGCGTGTGGGTGCCCAACACTGCCCTGCCACCCAGGTTCACACCGAGACCATCTTTCCAGGCGCCTCGCCCTGTTCAACAGTCTGCACCGGCCAAGCCCTATGGGGGACCAACTAACAATGCTCCTCCACGTACCAGTTCCGTGACTTGTTTCAAGTGCGGGGAATCTGGTCACTATATGCGTGAGTGTCCCCAGACCAACCCCAACCAGTCTGCTAAAGCTGTTGGCCATGGTAAGCCGACAGGGAAAATATTCCACGCCAAGCCGGTCACCGCTTCACGTGGCCATGTCAACTGTATCTCTGCCGAAGAAGCTCAAGAGGATCCCAACGTTGTTCTCGGTACGCTTCTTGTTAATTGCCACCCGGCATCTGTTCTTTTCGATACAGGAGCCTCTCATTCTTTGATATCTGAAAATTATGCTCGTTTGCATAACGTTGCATTCTGTGACATGCCATCCACTATGGAAATTTCTACTCCTGGTTCTAGATGGCAGACCTCTAGAGTAAGTTATGGAAATGAAATCCAAGTCGACAGACTTGTTTTCCTTGCATCGTTGATAGCCCTTAAATCTTCAGATATTAATATCATTCTGGGTATGGACTGGATGTCAGCTCATCAAGCCAAAATTGATTGCTTCTCTAGGACTGTTCAACTCACCCATCCTTCGGGGAAGATAGTCAATGTCTTGACCCGAATAGCCAAGCGACAATTATATTCTCTTAACACCACCCCTTTGCCAGACCTTGAGGACGTTCCGGTAGTCCGTGACTTCCCGGATGTCTTCCCAGAAGAATTGCCAGGTGTTCCACCTGACAGGGATGTTGAGTTCGTAATAGACCTCATTCCAGGAACCGTTCCGATTGCTAGAAGACCCTATAAGATGGCACCCCTAGAACTAGCCGAGCTTAAGAAACAACTCGATGAGTCCTTGAAAAAGGGTTTCATCCGACCTAGTTCATCTCCGTGGGCTTGCCCCGTCCTATTCGTCAAGAAGAAGGATGGTACGGACCGGATGGTTGTAGATTACCGACCTGTCAATCTGGTCACAATCAAGAACAAATATCCGCTTCCCAGGATCAACGACCTGTATGATCAGCTCGCTGGATCCTCAGTCTTCTCCAAGATGGATTTGAGGTTGGGCTACCATCAAATCAAAATCAGAAACGGGGACATTCCTAAAACGGCCTTTGTTACTCGTTATGGCCAATACGAGTACACCGTCATGTCCTTCGGTTTAACCAACGCTCCAGCCACCTTTTCTCGGTTAATGAACTCAATCTTCATGGAGTATTTGGATAAATTCGTCGTGGTTTACCTCGATGATATACTCATCTACTCCAAGAACGAGGAAGAACATGCCGAACATCTAAGGCTAGTGTTGAAGAAACTTCGAGAGCATCGCCTTTATGCCAAATTTTCTAAATGTGAATTCTGGTTGTCAGAAGTGACCTATCTGGGTCATGTAATATCTGGTAAAGGTATTGCTGTTAACCCCGAGCGAGTTCAAGCCGTCCTTAGTTGGACTCCACCTGAATCGGTCAAGCAAGTTTGGAGCTTTCTGGGCTTAGCGAGCTATTGTCGTCGCTTTGTCGAGAACTTCTCCAAAGTTGCCAAACCTCTAACCGAACTCCTCAAGAAAGATAAGAAGTTCGAGTGGACTCCACAATGTGAGCACAACTTTCAGGAACTGAAAAGACGCCTGACTTCTGCTCCCGTACTGGTACCGCCAGACTTCTCCAAAGACTTTGTTATCTACTGCGACGCCTCGCGACAAGGACTAGGTTGCATCCTTATGCAAGATCGACATGTAATTGCTTACGCTTCACGGCAATTGCACCCACATGAGGAGAATTATCCTACTCATGACCTAGAGCTTGCAGCTGTAGTCTATGCACTTAAAACCTGGCGACATTACCTCCTCGGTAATCGTTGCGAAATATTCACTGATCACCAAAGTCTGAAGTACATTTTCACCCAACCGGATCTGAATCTCAGGCAAAGACGTTGGGTTGAATTGATCACAGACTTCGACCTAGGAATAACCTACACCCCAGGGAAAGCCAATGTCATGGCTGATGCGCTAAGTCGTAAATCTTATTGTAACAACCTGATGTTACAACAAAGTCAACCGCTTCTCCATGAGGAATTTCGGAAGCTTAACCTTCACATTGTACCTCAAGGTTTTCTTTCCACCTTGGTGGCAAAACCTACCCTTACGGATCAGATTATCAAAGCACAGAAGGTAGATCCGGGGATCTCCCGCATCAAGAGAAACATTCAGAAAGGAATTGCGAATTGCTTCTCCATTAATGATCAAGGGGTCGTATACTTCGGGAATCGACTAGTGGTTCCCAAAGTGCGAAACCTGAGGCGTTTGATCCTTAAGGAGGCTCATGAATCTCCTCTCACTATGCATCCCGGTAGTACTAAGATGTATCAGGACCTACGCCAGAGGTTCTGGTGGACTAGGATGAAAAGAGAAATTGCTCAGTATATTGCTAATTGTGACATCTGTCGTCGAGTAAAAGCAGAGCATCAACGGCCTGCTGGCACCCTTCAACCCTTAGCTATTCCTGAATGGAAATGGGATAAAATAGGTATGGATTTCATTACCGGTTTTCCCAGGACCAAGAGAGGGAATAATGCTATTTTCGTCGTGGTCGATCGTCTTTCCAAAGTAGCCCATTTCTTACCTGTTCGTGAGAGTATAACCGCTAGTCAGCTGGCAGACTTATACATCTCCCGAATAGTGTCCCTCCATGGTGTTCCTTTGGAAATTAACTCGGATCGAGGAAGTCTTTTCACCTCTCGATTTTGGGAAAGTTTCCAAAATGCTATGGGAACTCGTCTCTCCTTTAGCACCGCCTTCCACCCTCAGTCGAGTGGTCAAGTGGAACGCGTCAACCAAATTCTAGAAGACATGCTTCGAGCCTCTGTTATCTCGTTCGGAATGGACTGGGAGAAGTGCCTTCCATTTGCCGAATTCGCTTACAACAACAGCTATCAATCTAGCTTGGGTAAAGCCCCTTTTGAAGTTCTCTATGGACGACGGTGTCGAACACCCCTTAACTGGTCAGAGACCGGGGAAAGACAATTCTTTGGCCCAGATATGATTCAGGAAGCAGAAGAACAAGTTCGTATCGTTCGTGAAAAGTTGAAAACAGCCCAATCTCGTCAAAAGAGTCAATATGACCGAAAACATAAGGCTATGACTTTCGAGGTTGACGAGAAGGCTTATCTTCGGGTCACCCCTCTGAAGGGAACCCATCGTTTCGGTATCAAAGGCAAATTGGCTCCTCGTTACATTGGACCTTTTCGCATTCTTGCCAAACGAGGAGAAGTTGCCTACCAGTTGGAACTACCTCCGCACCTCTCCAGAGTTCACGATGTCTTCCACGTTTCTCAACTCAGGCGTTGCTTCTCGGATCCTATCCGTGGAGTGGACCACGAAACGCTTGATCTCCAAGATAATCTTACATATCGAGAGTACCCCATTCGTATCCTCGATCAGGCCGAACGTACCACTCGACGTCATAATATCAAATTTCTCAAGGTTCAATGGTCGCACCATTCTGAGGATGAAGCAACTTGGGAAAGGGAGGATCGTCTTCGACTCGAGTACCCCGCCTTCTTCCCGGAGGAACCCAAATCTCGGGACGAGATTCTTTTGAGTGGGGGTGAGTTGTCACACCCTAGCTAGTCATGCATTAGAGTGTTGCATCATGTTTATTCTTTCATCAGAAACTTGAAATGGGGATGACAGAACCCCCAGTCCCCTCTGAAACCAACTAGGGTTTACTAAAATAATTTTCAATGAACCTGAAATGCCCTTCTAAAATGCCCATCATTTTTGTCTTGGTTCAGAACCTCTGCCAAAAGTGGTGCACATTTTCCTAGGCCATCTTAGGGTTTTTGAATTAATTCATAAATATTTGAATTTGGGCATTTAAAATTATATAAAATATTTAAATGCTCAAATATCTCCAAACTAAAATGTTTCATGTTGGAAATAATCCAACTATGGGCCAGGAATAGTTTGGTGATTTTTGAACTAGCCTAGGTATTTTATTTAATTCAACAAAGTTGCAGAAGTATTAGAAAAACAGAAAACAGAAAAATATATAAAGGGAGAAGCTTACCTGGGCTCCTCCCTGTGCGGCCCAGCCAGCTGGCTGGCCCAGCCAGCAGCTGGCCCAGCCCACCTCCCTCCTCTGTCGTCTTCGTCCCGACAGAGGGAGGGGAGTGTGGCCGGCGCGCGCGCGCGCCACCGCGCCACGCCACCTGCTCGCCTGCTTGCCTGCCCTCCCCTCCTCGCTCGACGCCCTGGACGACGCCACGCCTCTCCCCCTGCTCTCTCTCACTCTCCCCCGGCTCTCCTCTCCTCTCCCTCGCTCTCTCTCTCTCACGGCCGAACACCACCGTCGCCGCCGTTCTCCATAGCCATCGTCTCCGGCCACCCCTCGCTCCCCCGACTAGCTCAGAAGCTCCGCCTCGACTCCCTCTTCCTCCCCACCGCTCCACGGGTCCCCGGAAGCCCTGCATCGCCGCCACGTCGCCGTTCCCCTCTTCGGGCTCCGACCGTCGTCGCCGTCGAATTCACCGTCACCAGCGCGTCCCCGAGCCCGCTAACCATCCCTGCAGCTCCGCGGTGAGCCCCCGGATCGTTTCCCCCTTCTTCCCTGGTCTCTTTCGACTTCTAGGCCCTAGCCCCACCTCGGCCGAGAGCTCCACGCCGCCGGCGATGTCGCCGTTGTGGCCACGGTCGCTGTAGCGCCCAACCGAGCACACCATCGTGCTCCCCACCTCACCAGGAGCACGCAGCACGCACCAACGCCTCCCCAAACCCCCTGCAACACTGATCCCGACCGCACCCGAACTCCGGCCGCCGCAGCCGAGCTCGCCGCCGTCAACTCCGGCCACCCCGAGCCCAACCACCACCACCAATAGTCACGGCTCAACCTCAGCAACACGTAGATGCCTTCCGCCGTCTATTTGGTTGCCGGAATGGCAAAAAGCACTTTCGCCGCCGTCTCGGGCCTCGCCGGCGTCATGTCGCCGGTGGGGTTTGACTTGTCCGACCTGGGGTTTGACCCCCCAGGGTCACTGACGCGTGGGCCCTGTCGGCCAGGTGGTTAGGTTAGCGCTAACTACTGTTAGTCAACCCCCCCTGACACTGACAGTGGGCCCCAGCGCCACTAACCCCTAATTAGGATTAATTTAATCCTGTTTAACCCCCCCTGTCACTGACGTGTGGGCCCCACACGTCAGGTTTGACCTCAGCCAGCCACAGTTGACCACTGACGTCATGCTGACGCAATAATTATATTTCTGGAATTAAATTAAATCAGGAAATTCCAGAATATTATTTAAACTTCAAAAATTCATAACTTTTATTCTGTAACTCCAAATTGGACAAATTATATATGAAAAATGATCAGAAAAATCCAATCTATCCATCTGTACTATTTTCATGCATGATCAAACAAGTTAAATTGATGTTTTAAGCAGAACAAGAAAAGGCACTTTAAAAGGCCATATTTGAATTTGAAATTTGAATCCTTGATTCAAATTTGTTCAAACACCCCTGGTTTTAGTTGCATTAGCCCAACACACTCATATTGCCATGTTTCATGCATGCATCATATTGTTGCACATTGTTTGGTGATGTTTGTGTATCGATGTCCTTTGCGACAGGATCTGTCCCCGAGGAGTACCGTGATTACCCTAACGAAGAACCGTATCAGTGCATCGAACCATCAGGCAAGCAACCAACCATTTGATCATATCGATACAATCCCATGTTCTCGCTCCTGCTCTCTTTTACTGCATTAAGACAACGCGATTCAAACTGCTGTGTGCTATGGTAGTTGAACCCATTTCCTCTGCATGACCTGTCATTGCCACAGTAACTAGATGAAACCCACTAGCATGTGTAGGAGTTGATTGAGCCATATGTATGTGTTGTTCCTACCTTGCTATGCCTGCTATGCTTAGAGTCGTGTCAGGTCTGGTCCATCTGGGTGATGGGCTAGAGTGAAATGTTATGTCGGTAATGAGAGTGGTGTGGTGAACACGATTTGGTAAAGGTATCGATGAGAGGCCATGTAGGAGTACATGGTGGGTTGTTTCATTGAAGCCGACCTTAAGCACTGAGATCTGTATGTGTGATTTAAGAATCAGCTACTACCATGCATTGGGCCCGAAACCAATGGACCCTCTCGGCTTCTTATTCACCCTAGTTCTCCGTCCAGGAGTTGCAAGTAGTTTCTGGTGTTTGTAGCCTACTGGAGGCCGTGGACAGCGCTGACCGTAGGGGTGGGCTGTGATGCGGTAGGTACGTGGCCGGGTGTACCGAATACCCGTTAGGTATCTCGGGAACCTTGTTCACATCGTTCGGGGCCGTATGGGAAACCTCGGCCGGACTCCCTGCGGATGGAACCTGAATAGGCGATAAACCTGGACTGGAGGCTTAGGTGATTAGGTAGGTCGTGGCCGACACCCACGTTGGGCTTCCGCTTGAAGGTTGCCGAGTACATGTCGTGTAAACGACGGTAAGTGGTGAGAGCGTGTATGAAGGAGTACACCCCTGCAGGGTTAACATGATCTATTCGAATAGCCGCGTCCGCGGTAAAGGACTACTTGGTTGCCTATACAGTTCATAGACAAGTAAATGGAAACTACTAAAAGCCTCAAGATAAGTGTGAGTGCCGAGGATGGCTCTTCCGTAGGAAGACGGAGGTGGATCCTCGGTAGTGTATTGAAGTGGTGAGTAGTGGACTCGTGTGCGCAAAACCTTTTCAAGTTGGAGTATCGTAGGATAGTCTAGCCAAGAGTCAAAGCTGGCTTGCTGCAATAACTCCACCAACCCTTCTTGATAATATGCATGTATATAGGATCTGATGTAAGTCTTGCTGAGTACCTTTGTACTCATGTTGCTATAATCTACATTTTACAGAAGACGCTGCAACCCCTTCTGATGGGTTCTATGTAGACGTTGACATCAACGAGTAGGCTAAAGACCCAGGTGGTGACCCTGAGCTTGTGAAGGACCTTGTAGTATAGCTAGGCTTTCCAAGCCTCTTTTATTTTACTAGTTGTCTGTACTCAGACAAGTTACTTCCGCTGTTGGTTTGTATGACTGTATGACTTGTATGTTGGGTCGTGAGACCCGTACCTTTGTGTATGATATGTATGGCTCCCTGAGCCTTAAATAAAGTACTTGTGTCGTAGAGTCATGTTGTGATGCTTCGTTGTATTTGCACATATTGAGCATATTGTGTGTATGATTGAAATGCTTGGTATGTGTGGGATCTGACTATCTAGTTGTTTATCTTTAGTAGCCTCTCTTACCGGGAAATGTCTCCTAGTGTTACCGCTGAGCCATGGTAGCTTGCTACTGCTCTGGAACACTTAGGCTGGCCGGCATGTGTCCTTCTTCGTTCCTGTGTCTGTCCCTTCGGGGAAATGTCACGCTTTGAGTACCGGAGTCCTGTTAGCCGCTACAGCCCGGTTTACCGGAGTCCTGCTAGCCCAGTGCTACAGCCCGGACCCACTTGCTGATGACCGACACGTTCGAAGCTGGGTCATGGATGCCTGTCCCTGTAGGTCTGTGCCACTTTGGGTTTACGACTAGTCATGTCAGCCCGGGTTCTTTATCATATGGATGCTAGCGACACTATCATATACGTGAGCCAAAATGCGCAAACGGTCCCGGGCAAAGGTAAGGCGACACCCGTGGGGATACCGTGCGTGAGGCCGCAAGGTGATATGAGGTGTTACCGGCTAGATCGATGTGACATCGAGTCGGGGTCCTGACACTTCTCTGAATTCTTTTATGCATGATTGGTTTATCTTTGCAAGTCTCTTCGGATTATCAGTTTGGTTTGGCCTACTAGATTGATCTTTCTTGCAATGGGAGAAGTGCTTAGCTTTGGGTTCAATCTTGCGGTGCTCGATCCCAGAGACAGAAAGGGAAACGACATGTATTGTATTGTTGCCATCGAGGATAAAAAGATGGGGTTTACATCATATTGCATGAGTTTATCCCTCTACATCATGTCATCTTGCTTAAGGCGTTACTCTGTTCTTATGAACTTAATACTCTAGATGCATGTTGGATAGCGGTTGATGTGTGGAGTAATAGTAGTAGATGCAAAATCGTTTCGGTCTACTTGTCACAGACGTGATGCCTATATACATGATCATGCCTAGATATTCTCATAATTATTCACTTTTCTATCAATTGCTCGACAGTAATTTGTTCACCCACCGTAATACTTATGCTATCTTAAGAGAAGCCACTAGTGAAACCTATGGCCCCCGGGTCTATTCTCCATCATATAAGTTTCCCATCTATATTTTTCTATCTTTTACTTTCAATCTATATCATAAAAATACCAAAAATATTTATCTTATTATTATCATCTCTATCAGATCTCACTCTTGCAAGTGGCCGTGAAGGGATTGGCAACCCCTTTATCGTGTTGGTTGCGAGGTTCTTATTTGTGTGTGTAGGTACGAGGTGACTCACGTGTGGTCTCCTACTAGATTGATACCTTGGTTCTCAAAAACTGAGGGAAATACTTACACTGCTCTACTGCATCACCCTTTCCTCTTCAAGGGAAAACCAATGCAGTGCTCAAGAGGTAGCAAGAAGGATTTCTGGCGCCGTTGCCGGGGAGATCTACGCCAAGTAAAGACATACCAAGTACCCATCACAACTCTTTTCCTTCACATTACATTATTTTCCATTTGGCTCTCGTTTTCCTCTCCCCCACTTCACCTTGCTGTTTTATTCACCCTCTCTTTCCATTCCCCTTCTCTTTTTGAATTTGCCTCTTTTGCCTGTTTCTTGTTTGCTTGTGTGTGGGATTGCTTGCTTGTCACGATGGCTCAAGATAATACTAAATTGTGTGACTTTTCCAATACCAACAATAATGATTTTATTTGCACTCCGATTGCTCCTCTTACCGATGCTGAATCTTGTGAAATTAATACTGCTTTGCTGAATCTTGTCATGAAAGATCCATTTTCTGGCCTTCCTAGTGAAGATGTCGCTTCCCATCTAAACAACTTTGTTGATTTGTGTGATATGTAAAAGAAGAAAGATGTGGACAACAATATTGTTAAACTTAAGCTATTTCCGTTTTCGCTTAGAGATCGTGCTAAAGCTTGGTTTTCGTATTTGCCTAAAAATAGTATTGATTCATGGAATAAGTGCAAAGATGCTTTTATCTCTAAGTATTTTACTCCCGCTAAGATCATCTCTCTTAGAAACGATATTATGAATTTTAAGCAACTTGATCATGAACATGTTGCACAAGCTTGGGAGAGGATGAAATTAATGATACGTAATTTCCCTACATATGATTGAATTTATGGATGATTATACAAATTTTTATGCCGGATTGATTTTTTCTTCTAGAAATCTTTTAGATTCGGCCGCGGGAGGCACTTTTATGGAAATCACTTTAGGAGAAGCTACCAAACTCCTAGATAATATTATGGTTAATTATTCTCAATGGTACACTGAAAGATCTACTAGTAAAAAGGTGCATGCAATTGAAGTGATTAATGTTTTGAGTGGAAAGATGGATGAACTTATGAAATTGTTTGCTAATAAGAGTGCTCCTACTGATCCTAATGATATGCCCTTGTCTACTTTGATTGAGAATAATAATGAATCTATGGATGTGAATTTTGTTGGTAGGAACAATTTTGGCAATAATGCGTATAGAGGTAATTTTAATTCTAGGCCGTTTCCTAGTAATTCCTCTAATAATTATGGTAATTCCTTCAACAATTCTTATGGAAATTATAATAAGATTCCCTCTGATTTTGAATCTAGTATTAAAGAATTTATTACTTTGCAAAAGAGTTTCAATGCTTTGATTGAAGAAAAATTGCTTAAGATTGATGAGTTGGCTAGGAACGTGAATAGAATTTCTATTGATGTTGATTCTTTGAAACTTAGATCTATTCCACCTTAGCATGATATCAATGAATTTCTCAAATCCATGAGAATTTCCATTGATGAGTGCAAAGAAAGAACCGCTAGGATGCGTGATAAGAAAGATTGCTTTGTGAAAGCGCGTTCTTCTAGTTTTCATGATAATAAGGATGAAGATCTAAAAGTGATTGATGTGTCCCCTATTAAATCTTTGTTTTGAAATATGAATATTGATAATGATGGGACTGGAGATGAGTCGACTTTAGTTAGAAGGCATCCCAAAAATTCGGAGTTTTAGATCTTGATGCAAAAATTGTTAAAAGTGGGATTGAAGAGGTTAAAACTTTAAATAGCAATGAACCCACCATCTTGGATTTCAAGTAATTTAATTATGATAATTGCTCTTTGATAGATTGTATTTCCTTGTTGCAATTCGTGCTAAATTCTCCTCATGCTTATAGTCAAAATAAATCTTTTACTAAACATATCATTGATGCTTTGATGCAATCTTATGAAGAAAAACTTGAGTTGGAAGTTTCTATCCCTAAAAAACTTTATGATGAGTGGGAACCTACTATTAAAATAAAAATTAAAGATCATGAGTGCTATGCTTTGTGTGATTTGGGTGCTAGTGTTTCCACGATTCCAAAAACCTTGTGTGATTTGCTAGGTTTCCATGAATTTGATGATTGTTGTTTAAACTTGCACATTGCGGATTCCACTATTAAGAAACCTATGGGAAAGATTAATGATGTTCTTATTGTTGCAAATAGGAATTATGTGCCCATAGATTTCATTGTTCTTATTATAGATTGCAATCCTTCATGTCCTATTATTCTTGGTAGACCTTTCCTTAGAACGATTGGTGCAATCATTGATATGAAGGAAGGGAATATTAAATTCCAATTTCCATGAAGGAAAGGCATGGAACACTTCCCTAGAAATAAAGTTAAATTACCATATGAATCTATTATGATAGCCACTTATGGATTGCCTACCAAAGATGGCAATACCTAGATCTATCTTCGCTTTTATGCCTAACTAAGGGCGTTAAACGATAGCGCTTGTTGGGAGGCAACCCAATTTTATTTTTATTCCTTGCTTTTTGCTCCTGTTTAGTAATAAATAATTTATCTAGCCTCTGTTTTGGCTGTGTTTTTTGTGTTTAATTAGTGTTTGTGCCAAGTAGAACCGTTGGGAAGACTTGGGGAAAGTCTTTTTGATCTTGCTATAAAAAACAGAAACTTTAGCGCTCACGAGAATTGCTGCCAGTTTTTATTGGAGAGTGATATTTAGTTAATTACTTTTTCAGATGATTAATAGATAAATTCCTCACTTACAGCAATTTATTTTAGAATTTTTGGGGTTCTAGAAGTATTCGAAACCTACAGATTACTACAGAATGTTCTGTTTTTGACAGATTCTGTTTTTCGTGTGTTGTTTGCTTATTTTGATGAATCTATGGCTAGTAAAAGAGTTTATAAACCATAGATAAGTTGGAATACAGTAGGTTTAACACCAATATAAATAAAGAATGAGTTCATTACATTATCTTTAAGTGGTGGTTTGTTTTCTTTTACTAACGGAGCTCACGAAGATTTTCTTTTAAGTTTTGTGTTGTGAAGTTTTCAAGTTTTGGGTAAAGATTTGATGGATTATGGAACAAGGAGTGGAAAGAGCCTAAGATTGGGGATGACCATGGCACCCCAAGGTAAAATACAAGGACACCAAAAATCCTAAGCTTGGGGATGCCCCGGAAGGCATCCCCTCTTTTGTCTTCGTTCACCGGTAACTTTACTTGGAGCTATATTTTTATTTGCCACATGATATGTGTTTTGCTTGGAGCGTCTTGTATGATTTGAGTATTTGATTTTTAGTTTACCACAATCATCCTTGCTGTACACACCTTTTGATAGATACACACATGAATTAGAATTTATTAGAATACTCTATGTGCTTCACTCATATCTTTTGAGCTATATAGTTTTTGCTCTAGTGCTTCACTTATATCTTTTAGAGCACGGTGGTGGTTCTATTTTATAGAAATAATTGATCTAGCATGCTTCACTTATATTATTTTTAGAGTTCTTTAGAACAACATGTCAATTTTCTTTTAGGCATAATAAAAACTTTCATACAAGTGCATTGAATACTAAGAGAAGTTTGATAGTTGATGATTGTTTTGAGATATGGAGATGGTGATATCAGAGTCATGCTAGTTGAGTAGTTGTGAATTTGAGAAATACTTGTGTTGGAGTTTGTGATTCCCGTAGCATGCACATATGGTGAACCATTATGTGATGAAGTCGGAGCATGATTTATTTATTGATTGCCTTCCTTATGAGTGGCGGTCGGGGACGAGCGATGGTCTTTTCCTACCAATCTATCCCCCTAGGAGCATGCGCGTAGTACTTTGTTTCGATAACTAATAGATTTTTGCAATAAGTATGTGAGTTCTTTATGACTAATGTTGAGTCCATGGATTATACGCACCCTCACCCTTTCACATTTGCTAGCCTCTCTAGTACCACACAACTTTCGCCGGTACCATAAACCCACCATATACCTTCCTCAAAACAGCCACCATACCTACCTACTATGGCATTTCCATAGCCATTCCGAGATATATTGCCATGCAACTTTCCACCGTTCCGTCTGTTATGACACGCTTCATCATTGTCATATTGCTTTGCATGATCATGTAGTTGATATCATATTTGTGGCAAAGCCACCGTTCATAATTCTTTCATACATGTCACTCTTGATTCATTGCATATCCCGGTACACCGCCGGAGGCATTCACATCGAGTCATATTTTGTTCTAAGCATTGAGTTGTAAGTAAAAAGAAGTGTGATCATCATCATTATTAGAGCATTGTCCCAGTGAGGAAAGGATGATGGAGACTATGATTCCCCCACAAGTCGGGATGAGCGTCCGGACGAAAAACGGAAAAAAGAGGCCAAAAAGAAAAAAGAAGGCCCAAATAAAAAAAAGAGAAAAAGAAAAAATGTGAGAAAAAGAGAGAAGGGACAATGTTACTATCCTTTTTCCACACTTGTGCTTCAAAGTAGCACCTTGATCTTCATAGAGAGTCTCTTATGTTGTCACTTTCATATACTAGTGGGAATTTTACATTATAGAACTTGGCTTGTATATTCCAATGATGGGCTCCCTCAAATTGCCCTAGGTCTTCGTGAGCAAGCAAGTTGGATGCACACCCCACTTAGTTTCTTTTGTTGATCTTTCATACACTTATAGCTCTAGTGCATCCGTTGCATGGCAATCCCTACTCAGTCACATTGATATCTATTGATGGGCATCTCCATAGCCCGTTGATACGCCTAGTTGATGTGAGACTATCTTCTCCTTTTTTGTCTTCTCCACAACCACCATTCTATTCCACCATAGTGCTATACCCATGGCTCACGCTCATATATTGCGTGAAGGTTGAAAAAGTTTGAGAACATCAAAAGTATGAAACAATTGTTTGGCTTGTCATCGGGGTTGTGCATGATTTAATATTTTGTGTGATGAAGATAGAGCATAGCCAGACTATATGATTTTGTAGGGATAACTTTCTTTGGCCATGTTATTTTGAGAAGACATGATTGCTTAGTTAGTATGCTTGAAGTATTATTATTTCTATGTCAATATTAAACTTTTATCTTGAATCTTTCGGATCTGAACATTCATGCCACAATAAAGAAAAATTACATTGAGAAATATGTTAGGAAGCATTCCACATCAAAAATTCTGTTTTTATCATTTACCTACTCGAGGACGAGCAGGAATTAAGCTTGGGGATGCTGATACGTCTCCAACGTATCTATAATTTTTGATTGCTCCATGCTATTATATTATCTATTTTGGATGTTAATGGGCTTATTTTTACACTTCTATATTATTTTAGGGACTAACCTATTAACCGAAGGCCCAGCCCAAATTGCTGTTTTTTGCCTATTTAGAGTTTCGTCGACAAGGAATATCAAACGGAGTCCAAATGGAATGAAACCTCCGGGAGTGTTATTTTTGGAACAAACATGATCCAGGAGACTTGGAGTGGATGTCAAGAAACAATCAAGGAGGCTACGAGGCAGGGGGGCGCGCCCTCCACTCTCGTGGGCCCCTCGTTGCTCCATCGGCCTACTTCTTCATCCTATATATATCCATATACCCCGCAAACATCCAGGAGCACCATGAAAACCTAATTCCACCGCCGTAACCTTATGTACCCAAGAGATCCCATCTTGGGGCCTTTTCCAGAGCTCCGCTGGAGGGGGCATTGATCACGGAGGGCCTCTACATCAACTCCATGGCCTCTTCGATGATGTGTGAGTAGTTTATTTTAGACCTTCGGGTACATAGCTAGTAGCTAGATGGCTTCTTCTCTCTCTCTTTGGATCTCAATACAAAGTTCTCCTCGATTCTCTTGGAGATCTATTCGATGTAATCTTATTTTGCGGATTGTTTGTCGAGATCCGATGAATTGTGGGTTTATGATCAAGTTTATCTATGAACAATATTTGAATCCTCTTTGAATTCTTTTATGTATGATTGGTTTATCTTTGCAAGTCTCTTTGAATTATCAGTTTGGTTTGGCCTACTAGATTGATCTTTCTTGCAATGGGAGAAGTGCTTAGCTTTGGGTTCAATCTTGCGGTGCTCGATCCCAGTGATAGAAAGGCAAATGACACATATTGTATTGTTTCCATCGAGGATAAAAAGATGGGGTTTACATCATATTGCATGAGTTTATCCCTCTACATCATGTCATCTTGCTTAAGGCATTACTCTGTTCTTATGAACTTAATACTCTAGATGCATGCTGGATAGCGGTCGATGTGTGGAGTAATAGTAGTAGATGCAGAATCGTTTTGGTCTACTTGTCACGGACGTGATGCCTATATACATGATCATGCCTAGATATTCTCATAATTATTCGCTTTTCTATCAATTGCTCGACAGTAATTTGTTCACCCACCGTAATACTTATGCTATCTTGAGAGAAGCCACTAGTGAAACCTATGGCCCCCGGGTCTATTATCCATCATATAAGTTTCCCATCTACTTCATTTTGCTATCTTTTACTTTCAATCTATATCATAAAAATACCAAAAATATTTATCTTATTATTATCATCTCTATCAGATCTCACTCTTGCAAGTGGCCGTGAAGGGATTGACAACCCCTTTATCGCGTTGGTTGTGATGTTCTTATTTGTGTGTGTAGGCACGAGGTGACTCGCGCATGGTCTCCTACTAGATTGATACCTTGGTTCTCAAAAACTCTGGGAAATACTTACGCTGCTCTACTGCATCACCATTTCCTCTTCAAGGGAAAACCAACATAGTGCTCAAGAGGTAGCAGGATACATTCTCACCATATATAAGATTCACATGCAACCAAACATTGGCTTTCTGAAGAAGACACATGCCCTGACGGATTTGTGCTTCCGACAAAATGTTGCGAGTCTGATTCTTGAGCGGTACTGCCATTCATTGGCAACTTATCATATGACCTTGGAGGATGGTGTATTAGTATGATACTGACGCAGACTGAATGGCTTATGAGAGAAGCCATCCGAGTAGCTTGCTGAGGAAGACTTGTTATCTTCTGCTCAAATCTTTTGTCTGGGTATTGTGCAGAAGAAGGCTCTATAGCTTATGCACGAAGCTTGGTCTGATTATTGTGCTGGAGAAGCCTGAGTTCCGTACTTGAGAAGCTTCTCCTCGGGTTTGCTTGTTGAGAAAAATTCATTTTTGTCTGTCAGAAGCTTTTACCGTGGTATCTTGCTAAGAAAGACCGGGTATCTTGGACCGGAAATTGTTCACATATCATGTCGAGGAAAATTGAGGGGCCTTTCATCATAAATTTCTTCCGATAACGTGTGGAAGAATACTGAGTTTCTTACATCCAAAGCTCCCTACTAATATGCAGACTGAAATCTACACACACGCCCATAATATTCTATGGCTGATTATTTGCATGAGAAAATTTGTTTGACTGTCTTCCTTGATCTTATCACATTCTGACTTTATTTCGGATGATAGCATATTTCAAGCATCATGCATTTTTGAGCCAAAATTTTGTATATGATCCATACATTTGACTAAAAATGTACCGTTGATCTTGTGCTTGACTTGTCTTGCTGCTGACTTGATCATTTCAGCTATGAGGATTTTGTACTGTTGTAGACTTGAGTTATCCGTACTGTTGTGATGAGTGCACACTAATGCAAATTTGTTTACCAGCCTCAACATCAAATATTCCCCATTTCACTGTAGTCGGCTGAGAATTCCATTCTGTTTAGCTCAGTTTCCAAATATTTGAACTCCTTGCTGATTCTTCGGGTCCGGTGGCGGTTGATGAACAAATCTTTATAGGGGAAAATAATGTAACACCGGGGCCCAAAAAGAAAGAAGCAAATGAAAACTCACTAAAAAAAGCACACAACAACAATCACTACACACTCAAACAAAGTCACATATTACTGCTAGTCACACAATATGCATGCCTACTTAAGCACACAAATCTCGTAGGATCTCCGGTTCTACGATCTAGCATGCTGTGATGAGGTGTACGAGGACGAATAAATGTGTGGAAGAATTGGTGTAAACAACGCTACACCGAGTTCTAGCTTAGCCAGGTAGCAACCAGGACTAGCTCGGAGGCGAGGAAGTAGTGGGACATGAAGGTCGCAACCACATTATTATCAAGCGGATGGAAAAAGATCCGTACTCGTCCAAGGAATAGGATAACGGGGGAAACTGAGGCTGCTGACATTGCCCTTACTTGATAACTAAGATCATTAGGGGTTGCCAACACGATAGAATAAAAGAGCGATTCGTGATAGAAGCATGTCCATCACCGAAATGATAGGCGGGGCTGAAAGGAGGATATCGGCGTGATACCTGAGCACCATTTCTGCAAACGGTGTCGGGATCACTTGGCATCACTCTGCTGGGACATAAATGTCACCAAACACCGAAGAACGATCAAGAAGAGAAAATTGGCGAAATGCAAAGGCCGAGCTATAGTGGATCCGAACCGATGCCATCTACACTCACCAGATAATCCGTTAGCAACAAATACTAAGGCTATATGCATGCTATGCAACAACCAAATGCAGAAACCAAAAGCAATAAACAAGCCAGACTTTAAACTACCGATTTCTACCGGTTTCTACCGCTCGCACTGACTAGGGCGTCCTACAACCAGACCTGCTCTGATACCAAGCGCTGTGGCACCCCGGCTCAGAGAAACTGGAATGCCCCGTATTCCAGCCCAAAGATCGAGGAGAAGTCTTCTGGAATATGGCACTGCTTAGCATAGAACAAACCAGCTTTCTATTATTACATGAATATGAATACAAGGTCTCATTACAAGGAATAACATCGGCACGGCAACACAACACCATCCTCAGTTGCTCTATGCAAGCAGCAGAACAACTCGAACTAGCGGAAAAACTTCTAGCAGCGGAACAACAATGATGGTGGTGAACTCCACTCCGCAGGGACTCTGGCTGGAACGCTTATCCTAGCTCGCATGACTGGAAACCATGACAAGCAATCAAGCAATCTCGGCATGACCTGCAAACTGGCATGACACGCCAGGTTAGTACATTGAATGTACTTGCAAGCTCACAATAACTAGAAGCATTCAAGACATATAGCAGCATGGCATTTACAGGTTAAGGAGGAGTTTATCATGAGATCATCAGAATAACATGGCATGAACAACATGAACATAATACCGCTAGAACAATATGAGCATGGCATGACCATATAAATCTGACGGTACTAGCATGCAACATGATGAAACTATATGCACCATTTATTATGCTCGGGTTACTTCGTAACCATCACACGCATCACTTACCAACCTCGGACATCACACGATCATCTCAGGATCAAATCAAGCTTGGTATAAACAATACCATAGTAATCATTAAATGACCACAAGGAGCTTGATCTTTACCCACGATTCTCGCACAACATCACGAATATCCAACAACTCGGTATCCTCGATACCACGGTGATCATCTCATGATCATGAACGGAACCACTCTTGGCTCAACGGGTTACCTCGTAACCAAACGGTGATCTTTTCGGTGATCACAACCATGACCAACACTTGGTAACAAATGGTGATCCTTCCGGCGATCACAACCAACTTATCTCCTCATCGAACCGGGGTTGTTATTAAGCACATTATTATTATTACTGTTGACTCATAGTGTGACCGACACGAACTGGGCCCTTATCCGCGGGCATGGCTATCGATAGATTTAATATACACTCTACAGAGGTTAGTACACTATACCCACACTACAGAACCCATGGGCTCGCACTCCCATTCGGGTGGACCAACGACGTTCCGACAAAACCGTCCTACTGCCATGACACTCTCCCGGCCACTCCGACTCACTCCCCACTGGGCTAGTCCTGGGTGTGTTGGAGATATGCCCTAGAGGCAATCATGTATGATGATATTTCCTATGTGTTTATGAATAAAGATAGTCCTTGGACATTATCAATGATTTGTATCAGCAAGTACATGACTTGTTTGTGGGACTATGCATTGTATGATGACTATCCTAAAAGGTCCCTAGTCAAAAGGGCTGTGTGGACACGCAACCAACTAGACTAGCATATGACACGGTCGATGGCTTGGTCTCACTAGCCATGGAGCATTGGATGCTAACCGGATAATATGGACTTGGAAGGATCTGGTCGGATTCGACGTAGTCGGATCCGAGTCGAGATAAGGTCCAAGTCGGACAGACCCAACTATGAGACGTAGCGATATGTCATCTGTGAGTCTCTAGTACAACATATGTTCTATGTCCTAAGACCTGAGCTGACGCATGTACTCGGGATGGTGATAGACTTGCTTTGGGCCGACCAAACGCTACTCCATGACTGGGTAGTTACAAAGGTAGGTTTCAGGCTTGTCCAGACCCATGCTGCGAGACATGGTCGAGCAAGATGGGATTTGCCCCTCCGACTAGGAGAGATATACTCTGGGCCCCTCGTGTGATCCGACCAGGATAAGCATGGCCATGCAACAAGGATTATGAGATAATCCGGATAGTGGTCGGCATCACTGGAACGAGAAAGAGGTCGGGCTACCACAAGGATGACAGACTCGCCTTGAGCTCGACAACATGTATCATGTGGCAAAAGGAACGGAAGTGTGATGTACATGTTCGCTAACCAGCTTCATAGTCTGCTTGGTGTTCGTCATGCCTTGCTAGAGGCCGCTACCAACTGTGCAGTTCGGAGGTGATCCGAACTGCGACCAAGCCGACTTGAACCTAAGGGGTCGCGTGCTTAAGGGAAGGAACCTACGAGGTCGGATCTGAGGACACTGGTCGGATGTTATCCGAACTGTATTCGGATTATGGCCGAGTAGACTTATGGGCTTTAGGGTCCGTGCGAGGCCCAAGTGTTGAGCCCACGACGGACGCCTATATATAGTGGAGGTGCCGCACACTCATGCGGTTGATCGCTTCGGCGCTGTCACTAGGGTTTGCATGTGTTGCGAATAGACACCTCCACTCGCCGCCGGTTGTGTCATCGGACCTAGCAGTCTGCCGCACGATGTTCCTCCTGCACACGCGGATACCGTTAGAGGCGGTGCACTTGTGCCGCTCCGGCGAACCTGTACGTGAGAACCAACCACCGGTTGTACGAGGGAGATCGGACGAGGAGGAGACGATCCACGCGGACGCGGTGCCCCAACTCTTCTTCTGCTGCACGGCACTGCGCGTCTAGTGGTAACGAACTGTGATCCATCTCCCGTAGCATGTTCTTGGTTGTTCTACGCGTAGGAAATTTTAATTTGCAGTTGACGCACCCTACCGTAGATTCTAACAGGGTGGCCCCGTGTCTACCAAAGACACCAACGGCCACCGTCGTGGCCAAACATAAACGGTCCCAAACGGGGACCCGGATCCATAACAACAACAATGTGCACACAAGGCTTATGTCCGCCTACCTGACCAGGGTAGCGCGCGCCCATAACCTTCCCTCGTTGTAGGCACCGGCGAGAGGCACGACAATAGACCTAGTTAGGATCTTCCCATAAAGGTAAGCGTGGTTGCACTGGTCAGTTTGATATGGTGGCACCATGACTCAGCCAACAGTTGTTCAAGTTCAATTTAATCCGGTTAAACTTAAATGAAATATGTTGAGCCATGATAAAATAACATGATGCAATTACAATGCATGAGCATGATATCAACATAAGCACGGGTGCAACATAACTATCCACCATATCAACAATGAATCATCTCCAACTGAGCATGGCAGAATGATGAGCATGAATATTACAAGTACAACACTACTCATAGCATAACATGACCACTAGCATCAACAATAAATACCATGCAAGAACACATTAATAACATTACCGAGTAAACACTTAACCAAATAGTAGCAAAGGAACAATGCATATTAACAGTACTAGGTAATCGACATTAGTCATGGACCGAAGGCAATATGAAAGTAATACTAGCAGGTAGAACGTGATAACTGATACGTCTCCAATGTATTTATAATTTTTGATTGCTCCATGCTATATTATCTATTGTTTTGGGCAATATTGGGCTTTATTTTCCACTTTTATATTATTTTTGGGACTAACCTATTAACCGGAGGCCTAGCCCAGATTTGTTGTTTTATGCCTATTTCAGTGTTTCGAAGAAAAGGAATATCAAACGAAGTCGAAACGGAACGAAATCAACTGGAGAAATTATTTTTGGAACGAAAGCCACCGGATAGACTTGGACTCCACGTGAGGAGATATGGGAGGTGCTCACGAGGGTGGGGGGCGCCCCCCCCTAGGGTGTGCCCCTGCCTCGTGGGTCCCCCGTGGCTCCTCCGACGTACTTCCTGCACCCATATATATCGTCGTACCCTAAAACTTCCAGAACGGAGATTAGATCGGGAGTTCCGCCGCCAGAAGCCTCTGTAGACACCGAAAACAAATCTAGACCCGTTCCGGCCCCCTGCCGGAGGGGGCAATCCCTCTCTGGTGGACATCTTCATCATCCCGGTGCTCTCCGTGACGAAGAGGGAGTAGTTCGCCCTCGGGGCTGAGGGTATGTACCAGTAGCTATGTGTTTGATCTCTCTCTCTCTCTCTCTCTCTCTCTCGTGTTCTTGATTTGGCATGATCTTGACGTATCGCCAGCTTTGCTATTATAGTTGGATCTTATGTTTCTCCTCCCCCTCTACTCTCTTGTAATGAATTGAGTTTCCCCTTTGAACTTATCTTATCGGATTGAGTCTTTAAAGATTTGAGAACACTTGATGTATGTCTTGCCGTGGATATCTATGGTGACAATGGGATATCACGTGATTCACTTGATGTATGTTTTGGTGACCAACATGCGGGTTCCGCCCATGAACCTATGCATAGGGGTTGGCACACGTTTTCATCGTGATTCTCCGGTAGAACTTTGGGGCACTCTTTGAGGTCCTTTGTGTTGGTTGAATAGATGAATCTGAGATTGTGTGATGCATATCGTATAATCATACCCACAGATACTTGAGGTGACATTGGAGTATCTAGGTGACATTAGGGTTTTGGTTGATTTGTGTCTTAAGGTGTTATTCTAGTACGCACTCTAGGGCTATTTGTGACACTTATAGGAATAGCCCACCGGATTGATTGGAAAGAATAACTTTGAGGTGGTTTCGTGCCCTACCATAATCTGTTCGTTCGTTCTCCACTATTAGTGACTTTGCAGTGACTCTTTGTTGCATGTTGAGGGATAGTTATGCGATCCAATTATGTTAGTATTGTTGAGGGAACTTACACTAGCGAAAGTATGAACCCTAGGCCTTGTTTACCATCATTGCAATACCGTTTATGCTCACTTTTATCATTAGTTACCTTGCTGTTTTTATATTTTCAGATTAGAAATACCTTTATCTACCATCCATATTGCACTTGTATCACCATCTCTTCGCCGAACTAGTGCACCTATACAATTTACCATTGTATTGGGTGTGTTGGGGACACAAGAGACTCTTTGTTATTTGGTTGCGGGGTTGCTTGAGAGAGACCATCTTCATCCTACGCCTCCTACGGATTGATAAACCTTAGGTCATCCACTTGAGGGAAATTTGCTACTGTCCTACAAACCTCTGCACTTGGAGGCCCAACAACGTCTACAAGAAGACGGTTGTGTAGTAGACATCAAGCTCTTTTCTGGCGCCGTTGCCGGGGAGGTTAGCGCTTGAAGGTATATCTTTAGATCTTGCAATCGAGTCTTTTAGTTTCTTGTTTTATCGCTAGTTTAGTTTATAAAAGAAAACTACAAAAAAATGGAATTGAGTTTGTCTCATACGCTTCACCTTTTTAATATCTTTCGTGAGTATGATGGAAAGGATAATTGTGCTCAAGTGCTAGAAGAAGAAATCTATAAAATGTTTGGCACTAAATATTTGAATGATGAGCATGATTGCAATGTTGTCAGTATGAATTCCTTGAATATCCGTGATGCTAATGATATGCAAATCCACAAGCTTGGGGAAGCTATGTTTGATGAAGATGATATTTTTTGTCCCCCAAGTTTCGACGAGAAAATTTATTATGATGAAAGCATGCCTCCTATCTATGATGATTATTGTGATGACACATATGCTTAAAAGAATAATGATAACCATGAAACTTGTCATCTTGATCTTAATTTTCAATCACATGATAGTTATTTTGTTGAGTTTGCTCCCACTATTATTCATGAGAAGAATTTTGCTTATATGGAGAGTAATAAAATTTCTATGCTTGTAGATCATGAAAAGAATGCTTTAGGTGCTGGTTATATTGTTGAATTCATTCATGATGCTACTAAAAATTATTATAAGGGAGGAACATATGCTTGTAGGAATTGCAATAATATCAAGTTTCCTCTCTATGTGATTAAAGTTTTAATGTTATGCTTGTTTTGCCTTCCTATGCTAGTTGATTATTGCTCCCATAAGTTTTTTGCTCACAAAATCCCTATGCATAGGAAGTGGGTTGAATTAAATGTATTAGCAATATTCTTCATGATGCTCTCTTTATGTTTCAATTCTTATCCTTTATGTGAGCATCATTGAAATCATCATGCCTAGCTAGGGGCGTTAAATGATAGCGCTTGTTGGGAGGCAACCCAATTTTATTTTTGTTACTTGCCTTTTGTTCCTGTTTAGTAATAAATAATTCATCTAGCCTCTGTTTAGATGTGGTTTTATGTGTTTAATTAGTGTTTGTGCCAAGTAGAACCTTTGGGAAGACTTTGGGAAAGTCTTGTTGATCATGCTGTCAAAAACAGAAACTTTAGCGCTCACGAGAATTGCTGCCATTTTTATTTTGAGAGTGATATTTAGTTAATTCTTTTTGGAGATGATTTATAGATAAATTCCTCAGGTCCAGAAATTTATTAGAGAATTTTATGAGTTCCAGAAGTATACGTTTGAGACAGATTACTACAGACTGTTCTGTTTTTGACAGATTCTGTTTTTCATGTGTTGTTTACTTATTTTGATGAATCTATGGCTAGTAAAAGAGTTTATAAACCATAGAGAAGTTGGAATACAGTAGGTTTAACACCAATATAAATAAATAATGAGTTCATTACATTATCTTGAAGTGGTGATTTATTTTCTTATACTAACGGAGCTTACGAGTTTTCTACTTTAGTTTTGTGTTGTGAAGTTTTCAAGTTTTGGGTAAGGATTCGATGGACTATGGAACAAGGAGTGGTAAGAGCCTAATATTGGGGATGCCCAAGGCACCCCAAGGTAATATTCAAGGACAATCAAGAGCCTAAGCTTGGGGATTCCCCGGAAGGCATCCCCTCCTTCGTCTTCGTTCATCGGTAACTTTACTTTGAGCTATATTTTTATTCGCCACATGATATGTGTTTTGCTTGGAGCGTCAATTTATTTTGCTTTGCTTGCTATTTGAATAGAATAACAAGATCTGAAATTATTAAATGTTAGAGAGTCTTCACATAGTTTCATAATTATTTGATTACTCATTGATCTTCACATATATCTTTTAGAGCATGGTGGTAGTTTTATTTTGAAGAAATAGATGAACTCTCATGCTTCACTTATATCATTCTGAGAGTCTTAAATAGCATGGTAATTTTCTTAAAATCCTAATATGCTAGGTATTCAAGAATAATAAAACTTTCTTATGAGTATGTTGAATACTATGAGAAGTTTGATGCTTGATAATTGTTTTGAGATATGAGGATGGTGATATTAGAGTCATGCTAGTTGAGTGGTTATGAATTTGAGAAATACTTGTGTTGAAGTTTGTGATCCCCATAGCATGCACGTATGGTGAACCATTATGTGATGAAGTCGGAGCATGATTTATTTATTGATTGTCTTCCTTATGAGTGGCGGTCGGGGACGAGCGATGGTCTTTTCCTACCAATCTATCCCCCTAGGAGCATGCGCGTAGTACTTTGTTTTGATAACTAATAGATTTTTGCAATAAGTATGTGAGTTCTTTATGACTAATGTTGCGTCCATGGATTATACGCACTCTCACCCTTCCACCATTGCTAGCCTCCCTAGTACCGCACAACTTTCGCCGGTACCATACACCCACCATATACCTTCCTCAAAACAGCCACCATACCTACCTATTATGGCATTTCCATAGCCATTCTGAGATATATTGCCATGCAACTTTCCACCATTCCGTTCATCATGACACATTCATCATTGTCATATTGCTTAGCATGATCATGTAGTTGACATAGTATTTGTGGCAAAGCCACTGTTCATGATTCTTTCATACTTGTCACTCTTGATTCATTGCATATCCCGGTACACCGCCGAAGGCATTCATATAGAGTCATACTTTGTTCTAGTATCGAGTTGTAAATAAATATAAGTGTGATGATCATCATTCAATAGAGCATTGTCCCCAAAAAAAGAAAGTCCAAATAAAAAAATAAAGGCCAAATAAAATAAAATAAATGCCAAATAAAAAAAGGCCAAAAAAGGGGGACAATGCTACTCTCCTTTTACCACACTTGTGCTTCAAAGTAGCACCATGATCTTCATGATAGAGAGTCTCCTATGTTGTCACTTTCATATACTAGTGGGAATCTTTCATTATAGAACTTGGCTTGTATATTCCAATGATGGGCTTCCTCAAAATGCCCTAGGTCTTCATGAGCAAGCGAGTTGGATGCACACCCACTAGTGCATCCGTTGCATGGCAATCCCTACTCAGTCACATTGATATCTATTGATGGGCATCTCCATAGCCCGTTGATACGCCTAGTCAATGTGAGACTATCTTCTCCCCTTTTTCCCTCTCCACAACCACCATTCTATTCCACCTATAGTGCTATGTCCATGGCTCACGCTCATGTATTGCGGGAAGATTGAAAAAGTTTGAGAACATCAAAAGTATGAAACAATTGCTTGCTTGTCATCGAGGTTGTGCATGATTTAAATACTTTGTGTGGTGAAGATAGAGCATAGCTAGACTATATGATTTTGTAGGGATAGATTTCTTTGGCCATGTTATTTTGAGAAAACATAATTGCTTAGTTAGTATGCTTGAAGTATTATTGTTTTTATGTCAATGTTAAACTTTTGTCTTGAATCTTATGGATCTGAATATTCATATCACAAGTAAGCAGAATTACATTGAAATTATGCCAACTAGCATTCCACATCAAAAATTATCTTTTTATCATTTACCTACTCGAGGACGAGCAGGAATTAAGCTTGGGGATGCTTGATACGTCTCCAACATATCTATAATTTTTGATTGCTCCATGCTATATTATCTACTGTTTTGGGCAATATTGGGCTTTATTTTCCACTTTTATATTATTTTTGGGACTAACCTATTAATCGGAGGCCCAGCCCAGATTTGCTGTTTTATGCCTATTTCAGTGTTTCGAAGAAAAGGAATATCAAACGAAGTCGAAACGGAACGAAATCAACTGGAGAAATTATTTTTGGAACGAAAGCCACCGGATAGACATGGACTCCACGTCAGGAGATACGGGAGGTGCTCACGAGGGTGGGGGCGCCCCCCTAGGGCGCGCCCCCTGCCTCATGGGGCCCCCGTGGCTCCTCCGACGTACTTCCTGCACCCATATATATCGTCGTACCCTAAAGCTTCCAAAACGGAGATTAGATCGGGAGTTTCGCCACCAAAAGCCTCCGTAGCCACTGAAAACCAATCTAGACCTGTTCCGGCACCCTACCGAAGGGGGCAATCCCTCTCTGGTGGCCATATTCATCATCCTGGTGCTCTCCATGATGAGGAGGGAGTAGTTCTCCCTCGGGGCTGAGGTTATGTACCAGTAGCTATGTGTTTAATCTCTTTCTCGTGTTCTTGATTTGGCACGATCTTGATGTATCGCGAGCTTTGCTATTATAGTTGGATCTTATGTTTCTCCTCCCCCTCTACTCTCTTGTAATGAATTGAGTTTCCCCTTTGAAGTTATCTTATCGGATTGAGTCTTTAAAGATTTGAGAACACTTGATGTATGTCTTGCCGTGGATATCTGTGGTGACAATGGGATATCACATGATTCACTTGATGTATGTTTTGGTGACCAACTTGCGGGTTCCTCCCATGAAGCTATGCATAGGGGTTGGCACACATTTTCGTCATGATTCTCCGGTAGAACTTTGGGGCACTCTTTGAGGTCCTTTGTGTTGGTTGAATAGATGAATCTGAGATTGTGTGATGCATATCGCATAATCATACCCACAGATACTTGAGGTGATATTGGAGTATCTAGGTGACATTAGGGTTTTGGTTGATTTGTGTCTTAAGTTGTTATTCTAGTACGAACTCTAGGGCTATTTGTGACACTTATAGGAATAGCCCACCGGATTGATTGGAAAGAATAACTTTGAGGTGGTTTCGTACCCTACCATAATCTCTTCGTTCGTTCTCCACTATTAGTGACTTTGGAGTGACTCTTTGTTGCATGTTGAAGGATAGTTATGTGACCCAATTATGTTAGTATTGTTGAGGGAACTTACACTAGCGAAAGTATGAACCCTAGGCCTTGTTTACCATCATTGCAATACCGTTTACGCTCACTTTTATCATTAGTTACCTTGCTGTTTTTATATTTTCAGATTACAAATACCTTTATCTACCATCCATATTGCATTTGTGTCACCATCTCTTCGCCGAACTAGTGCACCTATACAATTTACCATTGTATTGGGTATATTGGGGACACAAGAGACTCTTTGTTATTTGTTTGTAGGGTTGCTTGAGAGAGACCATCTTCATCCTACGCCTCCTACGGATTGATAAACCTTAGGTCATCCACTTGAGGGAAATTTGCCACTGTCCTACAAACCTCTGCACTTGGAGGCCCAACAACGTCTACAAGAAGAAGGTTGTGTAGTAGACATCAATAACAAAGTGCAAGAAAGATAGCATGACGATAATCACCGATCCACAAGCATAATCGACATAACGACAACAGTAGCAAAACAATCATACAGTTATTAAAGATTCAAGTTGAAAACCAATGCTACTGCATGGCTATCGTGCAAATGGTGGTTGTGGCTTGCCTGAGGGTGAAGAATGCATCGAGCAGAAGTGCGGAACGATCGTGGAAAGATTCGCGGGGACCGTTCTCTCTCGGAGGGGGCTGTTTAACAGCAAGGCAAAATGTTCATATTCACAGTGTCAAACCATAGTGAAAATGAAACCAATAGAACAGGTTCGACGAGACGAAGACATGGGCATTGGATTCACCTCATTCGGAGTCTCGAGCAAAAAAGTTATAGCCCGACGAAGTTCAGGGACCAATCTGTAAAATTATCTCTACAAACAGGCCCCTGGAGGATAAAACAAAAAACATATTTCAAATAATATGCTTTCAGAACTGAGATAAGTATTTGGAGCCGAAGAAGAAAGAAAGTACGTTTTTGAAGTGGAAAACGCTTTCTGTTCCAAAGAAGAGCAGAATTACGTTTTCACTAACCGAAAGCGCACTTCACCGACACACGCTACCACTTACTGACGTGGCGGGGCGGGGTCAACGGCTGAGGCGCTGATACGCAGGGCCCGTGGGCAGGTGGCGACCACCAACTGGGTCGTCGCCTTCAACCTCCAGCCCGCGCGCGGTCGAGGCAGGGGCGCACCCTGATAACGATTGCCGGTGATGTGGGCCACCTCCCGGGATGTTCTGCACACTGGCGAGATCAGCGTGTCGAGCCGCATCCCTCGGTCCCCTTGGCGACCAGCGAGGTGGGCTGAGGCGACGACGGCTTCGACACCGATGAACGGGGTCTCCTGGCGCCATCGAACTCGCGGCAGACAACCACCGAAGGAGGAGGGGGGCACCGGGGAGGCTTCTAGGAGGTGGAGGAGGCGCCTGGAGGTGGAGGAGGAGGGGATGGAGGCCTGGGTCGCCGGAATCAGAGGAAGCGATGACAGCGGCCATTGCGGTGATGGGCGGCAAGGAGAGAGGCTCGAGCTCAGGGGAGAGGATTGGGAGGTTTCTGGGAAGAGGGGGAGGAGCCTAGGATGCTTCAAGCGGCTCGGGGCTAGCCATTTTATAGGCGGGGCGAGGATGCCGAGTAGGAGGCCGCCGTGCATGTCCGGCCGAGGCTCTGACAAGCTCAGCAAGCACGGGAGGGCGTGGGAAGGCGACGAGGGAGGCAACGGACGAGCTACAGAGGCGCACATGGTGAGGGGGGACCGAGGGCGCAGAGGAGAAGCGGCCACGACGCCATTAAATCTCGGTCGGCCACAGTGCGCCCGTGGGCGCGCGACGACGACACTGACAGAGGGGGAGATGGCTCCAGGAGGATGGCGACGACGCGGTGAAGCTGTTGGACATGGTCACGCGCGCGAAGGCGATGAGATGAGGAGGTGCCATAGCACAAATGGCCACTGGACGCGGTCATTTCACACAGAGCGCGTGCACTGTGATGCCATTAATGCGGTCACCGCATGCACTGGCATGTAGCGGGGGAGAGGGGCTTGAACGTGTTGTCTAGTGGATAGTCCATCTAGGGGAGGTTGCAACTGAGGTGGTAGATCAGTGAAAAGTGCTCTGGTTAAATGGTAATCTACCTCTGAAGTTTACTGCAGTAAACTTGGATGAGCATTGGTGATCAACAGGAAGGTGATTGGGAGCAATGGAGTTGTCTACGAGGTTTAGGGTAAGAAGGACTTTCATCCTGGTAACTTTGAGAAGATTAAGACCAAGATTTAATGTAGTTGCTTTACAACTGCCAAATCTGGTCCAGAAATGAGATTTGGATGATGCACTCACATGAAGCATCAAATTGAGCTGAAATTTGGTAAGGCCTAATGATTTGGTCAGAGTAAGATTCTGTAAAAATTTCATACCAATTGGACAAGCCAAAATGGTACTTGCTTCACAACTATCTTCACTGACCAGAATCTTGCAAAATGCCAGAGAAATATTGGCTTGATGAATTGGTCCCAAATTTTGTGGAGAGAGGTTTTATGGTCATGAGAATGATCTGGAAAATTTTCACGCAAAATGAAGCAATCTAAAATGTACTTGCTTCACAATCTGAAAATATTGCCAGAATCAAAGATTTGGTCCTGTACTCACATAGATGATTGAATGGGGCTGAAATATGGAGGAGTGCAAAGATATGAGCCCATTAAGGAGTGTGCAAAAATTTCAACTCTTTTGGATAACCCTAGCTAGCACTTCCTTCACAAAGGCTTCCCTCAGACAGGAACTTTGAAAAATCACTAACGAAGTTTGGCTAGGCAAATAGAGTTGAATTTTGGCACAGGTCAATTATTTGGACAGGAAAAGATGTCCAAAAAGTTTGGGGGTCAAATGTGCAAAGATAAATAGCACTTGCTTCACAATGTGCCATTTAGGACAGAATAGGAAATGAATTTATTGAGCATGATGAGAAATATGACCAATGAAATATTTTACCATATTTGAGGAAAATATGACCCAAACAATTTATAAGAATTATTTGGGGATTTTCGGATGGGTAGAAATATAGGTTGCTTCACAACCTAGGGCAGATAGGGTTATTCCTTTAATAGGAAAATGAATTTTCCTGAGAAAAAGAAATTAGGGTTTGGTCATGAAGTGAAGTGACATGATCTTGGAAAAGTTTTTAGGATGATGATCCACCTGGGAGGGGGAATGAGGAGGATTTCCCAGGTGGCAATGCCACAGAACCACACCAAAAAGAAAAACAGAGCAAAAACCAATTAAATTAATAGAAAAAGGAAGGGACCAAAAACCAGGCACTTACAATATATCATAGGCGGTTCCCAAACATAAAATAAAGTTCATTCCTTTTTCCACCATTCTTTCACAATCCATGGCTAGCCATATCCACGGGTGCCATCCATACCAACACTTTCCAAGGAATTTATTTGACACCATAAAGTAAATTTCTTTTTCATTTCAGGACTGGGCATCCCTATTACTGCCGTACTCTCATGCAATGACAAGTGAATAAAAACTCATCTTGAGAATAACACATCTAGCATGGAAAAGATTGGCCACCCCATGCCGCTTCATGAGCGGTACGAGCACACAAAAAGGAATTTCATTTTGAAAATTAGAGATGGCACATACAAATTTGCTTAGAACAGCATGGAAATACCGCATATAGGTAGGTATGGTGGACTCATATGGAAAAATTGGATTTAAAGATTTTGGATGCACAAGTAGTATTTCTACTTAGTACAAGTGGATGCTAGCAAAAAGATTGAGAAGCAACCGACCAAGAAATGAAAATTCACATAAGCGAGTATTAACTAACAGTACCGAATAATGCACCACAAGTAGGATGTAATTTCATTATATAACCATTGACTTTCGTGCTTGGATAGGGAATCACAAACCTTAACACCAATATTCTTACTAAAGCATAATTACTCACCAACATGACTCACATATCACTATCATCATATCTCAAAACTATTACAAAGAATCAAGTTTATTTTGTCAAATGATCTTCATGAATTTTTTTATTATATCCCTCTTGAATATCTATCACTTTGGGACTAATTTCATATTGCAATTGCTTTTGATAAGCTCAACAAATTTGAGTGAAGAACATGAGCATACAAAATTCCATCTCTCAAAATAATATAACTGAAGCATGAGAAAATTTCTTCAAAAATATTAAAGCACACCGTGCTCAAAAAGATATAAGTGAAGCACTAGAGCAATTCCATAGCTCAAAAAATTTAAGTGAAGCATAAATAGCAATTCTAACAAATCATAGCATAATTTTGGCTCTCTCAAATAGGTGTGACGTCCAGCAGGGGCAGATGACACAAACTAAAAAGCAAAACAAGCAAAGTCTCATATAATACAAGAAGCTCCAAGCAAAACTCATGATATGTGACAAATAAAAATATAGCTCCAAGTAAAATATCGATGGTTGTTAGAAGAAAGAGGGGATGCCTTCCGGGGCACCCCCAAGCTTAGTTTCATTCTTCTCCTTGAATATTAACTTGGGGTGCCATGGGGTATATATATCCCCAAGCTTAGGCTCTTTTCACTCCTTATTCCTTCATCCATCGTGATCTCACCCCAAACTTGACAACTTCAATCACACAAAACTTAACAAAACCTTCGTGAGATTCGTTGGTATGTAAAGCAAATCACCACACTAAGTACTGTTGCAAACCCATTCATATTTTATTATTGCATTATATCTATTGTATTCAAACTTTACCATGGCTTATACCCCTCGATACTGTCATGGATGGACATGGTTACCTATGGGGCCATGAGCCCCTTGTTGTTCGGCATGGGGGAGATCACGTTGCACAAAGAGTGGAAGCCATGGGGTAGCGCAACGATGATGACACTGGTGGTTTTTACCCAGGTTCAGGCCTCTGTGAGGCGTAAAACCCTACTCCTGCTTTTGGTGGATTGGATGGTGGGATCACAACAACACGCAACGCTCGATCCCGGCAAGGTTTCCTCGGGGGAGCAGCTACGTGCGCACAACTGTGAGGGGGTCCGAATCCCTCTCTAGTTTGCCATGGGCCTCCTTTTATAGCTCAAGGGGTAACCACACTGGCAAAATAGTCATTATCTAGTGATTAGATAGCTAACAGTGCTATCATACCTAACTCTGACAGTTAGGACAAAGTGCATTAAATGCACTGCTAGGTGTCATGCTGAGGGTGAAGCCCGGCAAGCCTGACGTGCCGCTTAATCATCTTCTGCTTATCTACTTGACACACCTCTAGATGGGTCTCATGTGAGTGTAACCTATCTTCCAACAGGCCGCCACATGCTTATGGAAGCCACATAATCATCATCTGGAGGCTCGACACTACATTGATAAGTGATTTGCGTTGCTGGTGCGGGAAGGGTGGAGCGGTGGTGTCTTGGCGGGGTTTCCTGCCTTTGGCAGGCCCGGCAAGCCTGCCGGGACCATATTAGACTTTTCCCTGAGGTGGCCTCGACCCGGCCAGGCTCTCCTGCCCGGCAAGGGAGGCCTTCCCAAGGTGATGCTCTGTTGTCTTGTATGTTGGCTTGGTCTTATTGGTCCGCTCCTTGATCTCATGAAGAGCGGTTTCTTCGGCTTGGTCTCGCTTTGTAGTTTGGTGTCGGACATGCAATGCCAGCATGCATGTTTATAGGTCCGGTCAACAAATGTACATGTTTGTTGCAACGACGGATACAATCCATAGATTCATCAAAATAAGCACACAATGCAACAAAAACAGAATTTGTCAAAAATAGAACTCTCTATAGTAATCTGGAAACTTCATATACTTTTGTAACACCAAAAATTCTAAAAAATTAGGACAACGTAGGAAATCTGTATATCAATATTGTGTAAAAAATTCAGAATTTTTTGTTGCTTTTGTGAATTAAACAACTCTGTTACTGGCCGCAAAAGTTTCTGTTTTTCAATAAGATCAAATCAACTATCAACCAAAGCTATCCCAAATGCTTTACTTGGCACAAAAACTAATTAAAACATAAAAAACACAATAATAATAGTAGCATAATTGTGCAAACACTCAAGAACAGAAAGAAAAAGGCAAAAATAAATTTTATTCATTGGGTTGCCTCCCAACAAGCGCTATCGTTTTATGTCCCTAGCTAGGTATAAGATCTCAATGATGCTCACATGAAAGATAAAAGTTGAAACACAAAGAGAGCATCATAATTCATGTGATAAGCACATCTAAGTCTAACATACTTCCTATGCATAGGCATTTTATAAGAGAACACATTATCAGGACAACCAAAAACTAGCATATGCAAGGAAAAAGAAAGAAACAATAACAATCTCAACATAAAGAGAGGTAATTTAGTAACATGAAAATTTCTACAACCATATTTTCCTCTCTCGTAATAATTATATGTAGGATCATACTCAAATTCAACAATATAGCAATCATATAAAAATTTCTTTTCGCGATCCACATGCATAAAAGTCTTGTAATCTTCCAAGATAGTGGGATAAACATCAACTAAAGTCATGACCTCTCTGAACCCACTTTTGTCAAAATTTTCATAAGATTGAACACTATCCAAGTATGTGGGGTTCTTATTTCCAAAATTGACACTCTTCCAAAACCACTTTTAGTATTATGGCAAACATTATTATCAATAGCATATTCATCATGAGACATAAATACATTTTCAATATCATAAAAAGCATCACCCAAATCATGATCATTGCAAAAAGTAGTGGACATAGAAAAATTAGCATCCCCAAGCTTGGGATTTTGCATATTATTATCACAATTGACATTAATAGAATTTATAGTAAAATCATTGCAATCGGGTTTTTCATTCAAGGAGCTATCATGAATCACTTTATAAGTTGCTTCTTCTAACACTTCATTAAAATTTTTAAATTCATAATTTTCAAGCAAAACGTCATAAAGATAATCTAGTGCACTCAAATCACTAGCAATTGGTTCATCATAATTGTATCTTTTAAAAATATTAGCAAGTGGATGAGGATCCATATCAATATATTTTTAGCAAGTGAAGATGAAAGCAAATATAACACACATGGCAACACGAGCAAACAAAAGATTGAATGAGAAAAAGGCAAACAAAAAGAAGGCAAATAAAAGGCAAAATTTTGTGAAGTGGGGGAGATGAAAACGAGAGGCAAATGGCAAATAATGCAAATTACAAGGAGATGATATTTTTAATTAGGAACATGATAGATGTTAATGATGTCTCCCCAGCAATGGCGGCAAAAATTCCTTTTGATGTCCCTTAAAGCTACGTCGGTATTTCCCCAAAGAGGAAGGGATGATGCAACACATATACGGTAGGTATTTCCCTCAGTTATGAAACCAAGGTATCAATCCAGTAGGAGAACCAAGCAACACTATGTAAATGGTACCTGCACACAAAGAACAAATACTTGCAACCCAACCCATAAGAGGGGTTGTCAATCCCTCCATGGTAAAAATGTTGGGGAACGTATGTCGGTGTTCTGGGAACGGGGGTCCCCAGACTTGCATGCCTGCGTCCCGCAGCGTGGCTCCACCAGCGGTCCCGTACGACCCATCTTCACCAGCAAACATTCAAGACCCTCACGAGGGGACAAGCCTCGCGAGGCGGACGATGCAAGACCTCCTCAGAGGCGGTCTCACTAGGCCGGCTCGCGAGGGACAGAGAGATCAAGCCGAGGGACACCTCGCGAGATTTCTGTGACGCAAGCCATGACGAGTGGAACCAGGCGGGCCCCAGGCGTACGCCAGCGCGCGCAATGCCCTCGTTTCCTCTTTAGTGCTAAAGGGGCAAGAGCAGGTGAGGAGTCTCGAGGCATCAGGCAAACGTTTCCGTGCAACAAGACCAAGACCAGCAGGACGGCAGGACGGAGGTCACCGTGGAGCCCAAGGCGGCGTCACCACCAGAGCCTTGGGCAGGCGAAGACCACTTTTGTCAGGATAGCTTGTACTAGTTGTCTTCCTTCGAATTTGGTCATTGTGGGATCCCTTCCCGCTCAATATTTGGGAAGAGTACCAGGGCCTCTATAAATAGGGCTAGCCACCACCATAGCCACCATCGAGCCATTAGGAGACGAACTCGTCTCACCAGAAACGGATTCAGACCCAGATCATCCCGAACCACACAAGCACACCAAGCACTAGAACACCTCTCCTCGCGAGGCTGTTCTTCCCTTGTAACTGTTCATCCTCAGCCCAAGAGGCAATCCACCACACCACACTGGAGTAGGGTATTACACCACAACGGTGGCTCGAACCACTATAAATCTTGTGTCTCGTGTTCTTTGGGTTCGTCGAGCTAGGCCGTGAGATCGTAGAGTGCGTGAGCTAGAGAGGGGGAGAGATCTTCGTGCGCACTCCCGTGTTCGAACCTCAAGGGTTTTGTCGGAACTCGAAATCCGACATTTCATGCACCAAGTAGGGGTGTGCCGAAGCTTTCCTCTTCGTTGATCCGCGCTTCACCGCTTCGCCGAGTTCGTGGCTGACGCTCGCCGGGCTCACGCAGAGCGCCGGGCCGCTCTCGCCACCCGTGTCGCTCAGACCGCCCCTGTCAGCGGACCTCCCCGCCGTTCTCCGTCACCCGCCGCCAACGCCGCCACCGGCCCGACAGCAAATGAGCAGCAAGCCTCTTCACTGCATCGTTCTGTGTGGCAAGATGGTCGCACCGCCACCCCGTCGCTGACTCCGACTGTCTCATCGTCTCATGCTCGCCGCGCCCCCACGGACGCGCAGGCCGCGCTGCTCATGGCACGTGAGCTCCCATGCTACCGCCCGGTCGACAACCTATACGAGGACTGGTTGGACCGCGTCGCCGAGCTCATCAGCGCCGCGAGGGGCTCTGCAGCGCCTTCCCTCTCGCTGCCTCGCCCGTCGTGACTGCGGGCGATGTGGCTCACAGAGCGCCTCCACCCTCTCAGCACCAAGATGGTGCCCTCACACCGAGGCGAGCGGCTCAGGGAGCGCCTTAGCCTCCCCCGCGTCAAGACGGCGTCCTCGCTCCAAGATGCGTGGCCCAGCGGCGTGATCCTCCGTGCCGTGTGCTGAAAGAATCGAGAAGAGGTGTCTAGAGGGGGGTGAATAGACTCTTAGCAAGAAAACTTGCAGTTTTTAATATCTTTAAGATGAAGTGGAGTTTTGGCACAAGTTTAAATATTCACAATACATATCAAGCAAGCATGACAAGAGTATATGAGCAGCGGAAAGTAAATCATGCAAGTTGCAAGAATGTAAAGGGATGGGATTGGTGTGTGCAAACGCAATTGGAGACACGAAGATTTTTGGCGTGGTTCCGATAGGTGGTGCTATCGTACATCCACATTGATGGAGACTTCAACCCACGAAAGGTAACAGTTGCGCGAGTCCACGAAGGGCTCCACCCACAAAGGGTCCACAAAGAAGCAACCTTGTCTATCCCATCATGGCCATCGCCCACAAAGGATTTGCCTCACTAGGGTAGATCTTCACGAAGTAGGCGATCTCCTTGCCCGTACAAACTCCTTGGTTCAACTCCATAATCTTGACGGAGGCTCCCAAGTGACACCTAACCAATCTAGGAGACACCACTCTCCAAAAGGTAATAGATGGTGTGTTGATGATGAACTCCTTGCTCTTGTGCTTCAAATGATAGTATCCCGAACACTGAACTCTCTCTCATTGGAGTGGATTTGGTAGATAGATGATTTGAGTGGAAAGCAACTTGGGGAAGGCTAGAGATCAAGATTTATGTGGTTGGAATGGAATATCTTGACCTCAACACAAGTGTAGGTGGTTTTCTCTCAGAAAGAGTATGTTGGAAGTGTAGGCATATTCTGATGGCTCTCTTCATGAATGAAGAGTGGGTGGAGGGGTATATATAGCCTCCACACAAATCTAACCGTTACACACAGATCACCAAACTCGGTGGGACCGAATTATAAAACTCGGTCGGACCGATTTGGTTCATAATGTGGCAGTTAGGCATTTCTGTGGGACCGATATGATCAACTCGGTGGGACTGATGTGCTAGGGTTAGGGTAAAGCCTTATCTTGGTTGGACCGATTACACAAACTCGGTGGGATCGGTTTGCGTAATAAGCAAAACAGAGAGTTGGCCAAGCAAACTCGGTGGGACCGATTTCATATTTTGGTGAGACCGAAATTAATGCAATAGTCAACTGAGAGTGTGCAAGCCCATCTCGATGAGACCGAGATCCCATCGGTGAGACCGAATTGATTAGGGTTTCTGGCAGTGGCTATGTCAAGAGAACTCGGTGGCGCCGGATAGAAAGTTTCGGTGGGGCCGAGTTTGACTTTTGGTTTGGGACAAATGTGGATGTGAGAAAGTGGCTGAGGGCTTTGGAGCACATCATTAAGCACTTTGTGCAAGCAATCCATTAAGCAACACCTCATCCCCTCTTAATAGTATTGGCTTTCCTATGGACTCATTGTGATCTTGGATCACTAAAATAAAAAATGTAGAGTCCTGAGTTTTGAGCTTGAGCCAATCATTTGTCTTCATCATCTTGAAGGGGCCCCACATCCTCTAGTCCATGCCACTCCACTGTTGGACTTAACTGAAATATGCTAGATGAAAGTATTAGTCCAACAAGAGATTGTTGACTTTAATTACCAAAATCACCCAGGGAGCACTTGTGCCTTCAATCTCCCCCTTTTTGGTAATTGATGACAACATACATCAAAGCTTTAGATAAAGATATAGAGAATAACAAGTAAAGCTTTGAAGAGACATGTAACATGCATAGGCTCCCCCTATATGTATGCAATCATGTAAATATGGAATATAAGAGCATGTGAATGCATAACATGACAGAGTAAGCAATGTGTTACATGTATCTTGGCTATATGCATCAGAGCAAAAGATGTAAATATAGGAAATGTACCTACATGCTCATGAGTCTTTCTTGCAAACAATATGTACATCAGCTAGAAGTCCTCATGCACATGAGTGTGATGCATATACTTACCTTGTGGTCTTGAGTTGGCTTAGGAGGAAATGAACCTGAGAAAACAAGGTTAGATAACACAGATATGACTACACGCCAGAGCAAATAAAAGAAACCACAAGAGTACCAAGACTGGGATGACATGTAGTGAGTGAGTACTGAGTACTCTATTTGACATAGACATGTCCCCAAAGGTAAAGATATGCAATTAATTCACAGATTTCCTTCCCTAACAGTCTTTCTTCCCCTGAATCTTGTATTGGATAATGGGAGAACATAGGGAAACAAAAATCAGAGCAAAACATATCATAACTATAACATAGACATGTCTTTCCCCTCTTAAAGACATGTGACTTCTCTCCTCTTGAATACCAAGCATCTGGGGCCTTTGACGTGATTACCTCTCTCCCTTTTTCTCTTTCTCCCCCAATTTCTTTTTCTCCCCCCCTTTGAAGAGAGTAAGCTTTGAGGTGTTTTCTCTCCCCCTTTGACATCAATTTCCGAGAAGGGATCTTCTGGAGTGTGAGTCAAATAGGTTTGGTCCTTGAGTCACAGAGCAAAGCAGCATATAGATTGTGATGCTGGTCGAGGACAAGAATCATCGAGTGGAGCTGGAATAAAACTATAGGAACAAATGGCAGATTGTTTTTTTGACCTTGAAGACCACAGGGCTTGTACCCCACAGCATTCTATTAATAAAATAAGTAGAACAATATAGGGCTTCCTCAAGATGAGGAAAAGAAAAGGAAACTATAGGAACCTAAAGGAGGCTATGCAAATTAAGGGGGAGGAAACTATACCTAATAATTACAGCATTACACAAAGAAAGCCCCCCTCAAGGAGGTAGGAAATCAATCCACTTAAGCAAAGCCTCTCTATACTTGCTCTTGATTCTATGAGAGAGGAGTGTAAGATCACAAATGAAGCCATTTCTCCACGCCCTGAAAGAAGGTTTGATGTTCTTGAAAGTTCTGTCATTCCTGACATTCCAAATATTCCACCAGGCAATAAAGACCACTTCCCCAAAGAAAGGTTTGTTGAAATCCTTTCTAGCATGACACGCAATGTCCACCATGTAATCACTGTCTTTCCAAATAATTTGTAGATAATTCCACACACAGACACTAAAATTGCATTGGAAAATAGGTGGTTTCCGTCCTCAAGTGTCCTAGTTGGACAGAGTACACATTCAGGCCCATCATTAATCTTCCAATGCCTCCTTTGGATCATGTCCTTAGTGTTAACCTTGTCCATTATAACAAGCCAAGCAAACATTTTGATTGACATGGTGCAGCAACTCTTCCAGATCCACCCCAGAATGGGGTTTGCTACCACTGGCTGATAAACAAAGTCATAAAACTTTTTTGCAGTATATTCAGACTTCTTACCATGCCTCCACCCCCAAGGATCATGAAAGCCACTGTCCATGTGGAAAGATCCCATCAAGGATGAAAGCTATTGTAGATCCTGAAAGGCTTGCTCAGACAGAGGCAAATAAAAAAGATCTTGGAAACTATTAGCCAGAAAGACTTCCCTGACTAAGAGTTTTTGTGGAGGCAGAAGGAATAAAGTCTAGGAAAATGCTCTTGAAGAGGAACACAACTGTTCCCGATTTGCTAATGATCAGACCAAAACAGAACAATATCTCCACTATGAACATCAATAGAAGTAACTGCTCTGAATTTATTCATTAACTTGCAGACATCTCTCCACCAAAAAGAACCACAGAGTATAGTATCATGTGGGACCCTTTGGAAATAGTAAGAGTCCCAAACCAAGTGAACCCATGGCACATCCATCTTATTATAAAATTTATTCAGATGCTTAAGAAGGAGGGCTTCATTTTGCAAACCAAGATTTAGGATTCCAAGCCCACCCTTGGATTTGGGTCTGCAAACAAGTGGCCAGGCAGCCAAAGAATGACCCCTCTCCTGACCATATTTCCTCCATAAACACTGCCTCTGTATCCTTTCCAACTACTTCAGAATACCCTGAGGAATTGACAAACTACAAAGGAAGAAGATAGGCAAGGAAGAAATGACAGAGTTCACTAATTGCAATCTACTCCCTTGAGGCAAAAACCAAGAACTGGCTGTCAGTCTCCTCTCCATACAATCCACCAGGGGAAGGAGATCCACAATCTTGGGTCTAGTAGTCCCCACTGGCAGGCCCAAATATGTGAAAGGCATTTTGCCTAAATTACAACCAAATAAAGCACCTAGATCAGTAGCATCATGATCACTCACATTAATAGGATACATGGAGGATTTATGAAAGTTGATCTGAAGACCAGTTGCCTCTGAAAAAGAATATAACACTGATTTCAGTGCCTCCAATTGACCCCTTTCAGCCTTTAAGAAAAGAAGTGTATCATCAGCATATTGAACAACAGGGAAATCTGGATCATGGGTTGGCAATGGCCTACTTATTAAACCCTGCTGGAGGAGATCATTAATCAATGTCTGCAAGAGATCTGCAGCAATAACAAAGAGCAAGGGAGAAATAGGGTCTCCTTGCTTTACTCCACACTTGCATTTAAAATGGTAACCAGGAACTCCATTAAGCAAGACATAAGAAGTTCCAGATGACAACAACTGTTTAATCCATGTGATCCATCTGCTGTCAAAACCTTTTGCAACAAGAATCCTTATGATTGCCTCATGCTGGATAGAATCAAAATCCTTTTCAAAATCTAACTTAAGCAAGAGGATGGGCTATTTAGACTGATTACACTGATGGATATACTCAAATGTCCAAGCAAGGCAATCCTGTATTGTTCTTGATTTTATGAAACCATACTGATTTTTATGCACACATTTGGTGATCTCCTCTTGAAATCTATTAGCAGCAAGCTTTGTAAGAAATTTCAGACCAACACTAGTGAGGGAAATAGGCCTAAAATCCCCCACACTTTCTGGAGTTTGCTTCTTTGGGATCATAGTAATGTATGCATCATTGAGGTTCTCTAACTGAGCATTTCCAGCATGAAACTCATGTACCAGCCGAATAAAATCACCAGAGATGATGTGCCAACACTTTTTTAGGAAGAGTCCATTGAAACCATCAGGTCCAGGCGCCTTATCAATGGGCATTTCTTTAATAACCTGCTCAATTTCCTTCAGATCAAAAGGTTTGGTGAGTACTTCCAAGCCTTGGACCCTTGGTATTAAAGACAAGATGTTGTCGTCTAAAGTTATAGGCAGAACGGTACCCATTCCGCATTTGAAGGAAGATAAGAACTCCTTGGCCATTTCCTCATGATCCGATGTGACAGAGCCATCAGACAACAACAGGCTAGCAATAGAATTCTTTATATATCTCTCAGTTCCCATGGCCTGAAAAAACTTGGAATTCCTCTCCCACTTTGATATACCTGATGGTACATCTTTTCCTCCAGTATAGATATTGCACCTGCAGAAGATGCTCATGATGCAGGTTAGTAATTTTCCTGAAGTTGCGCTCAGGCCTGGATAAAGATCTCATATTCTCAAGATTATCCAACCAAAGAATTACCCAGTTGCATTTCTCAATTAACCCTTTAATATGTGATAAAACTTTTTGCCATTTCTTGAACGCAAACCGCAAGGCCTTTAATTTATCAACAATAACTGCCGAAATATGGGTCTTATGAGAAGGACGAGCCCAAACCTCCTGCACACAATCCATAAAACCTGGCTGATGGACCCAACAATTTTCAAACCTGAAAATATGCGCCTTTGGAATTGATGTACTAATGGAAATCAAACATGGCACATGATCAGATGCAGTTTTTACAAGAGGAGTCAATTGCGTCATGGGGTATAAGCTAATCCAAGTGGCAGAGGTAAAAACCCAGTCAAGTTGTTTCAGAAGAGGTGTGTCCTGCATGTTAGACCAAGTAAATTTTCTTCCTTTTAAAGGAAGTTCCAACAGTCCCAAGTGGCCAATGATTTCATTGGAAATAAACATGTCATTGGTATCGCCACCAGGGAGGTTCGTATTGTCAAGGGATCGAATATAGTTAAAATCCCCCATCAACATCCACTTCTGATCCGGGACAATATCCAAATTGTAGATCCATGAAACAAACTAATCTCGCAATTCACCCTGACAGGGGCCATAAACGTTCACGAGATACCATTGCTCATTATTATGAACTGAGGTAAACTGCATAACAATGGCATAAGGTTTAACTACCAGCAGAGTACCATGAAACACGTCTGAGCACCACGCAGTTAAAAGTCCCCCAGAAGCACCTCTCGAGGGGGACTCAACAAATTGATCAAAGCCATAAGGGCAGATGCATTTAATATAGTTGTACGCGAGCATGAAGAGAGCTTAGTCTCCTGACGACAAATGACAGCACACTGACTTTCAGTCATTTTCTCCCTGATAGAACGCTGCCTAGTATCAGAATTCAGACCGCGAACATTCCAACATAAAATTTTCCAGCTACGCGTTGACACACGATTCATTAACAACCAAAGAAGAGTAGAGCAAACACAGCATGACACACAATGCCATGCAACCCAAAAGACAACAATGTTCAGTACCGCAGAGTGCCACTTTCCTAACAAGACCCAGTTCGACAATAAAGTAAGCAAACATAACAGGCACTCCAGGGCTTAACAAAGTAGCTAGCATATTCATTAAACTGAAGACGAAGATGAATCCTCCTGTGGATTAGCCATAAGCTTGTCCACTGATAGGAGAGAAGGATCAATCTCCAGTTCCGCGCCCACAGCCTGCAAAACATGAATTGGGGTATGCGGTGGTGCAGCATGATGGTTGTCTTCAGGGACACCTGCAAAAGTGGGTTGGGCCTTTTCCTCCATGGGCTTTGAATGAGGGCGCTTCCTTGTTGGCTGAAGAGAGAGTTGCTCGAAAACCACATTTTTGAAACCATCCAACTTTGTCGCGCTCCTCGTGCAACGTCTCAGTGACGTATCAACAACATGCACCTTCTTCTTCCCTCTCTGCTTTCTCCAATAGTTTGTTCCACAGAGAAAACCACAGGTGATGAAGAAGACTCAGTAGAGATAGAAACAACAGAATTACCAGACATAGCCTCTTCAGTAGCAGGAGTAGAACCCGCAGGCAGTTCCTCAAATAGAGCTCTGGCCACTGGGTGCTTTACCATCACAAATTTTCTTACAGAAGCAACAATGGGCAAAGAAGCAGTCAGCAAAGACATCTTCCTGGATTCATCGAAGGCCACGGACCAAGACCGCTTGGAATAGATGATTGTACCAATTGGTTTGAAGAAGATAGACCTTGGTACGTCCTTAATTGAAAAATTGAACATTAGGTTCTGAAAAGTTCTCTTCCAGATCATCTCCAGAGGGAGAGGAGGCCCAGCCACAATGCGTGCCATTCCTATAAATATCTCATGGTGCTGAATAACAGGTGGTTGATAAGGCACAATTGCCAGCATATTCTCTTTGAAGACAGGTTGCTGCGGGGGCTGGAGTTGATGATCTGGGAGATGCACATCATGCTGTGGCTGAAGATCAACGCCCTGCTCCTGCTGGTCCACAGAAACCGATCCCTCCGGCTGATCAATCACAATAGAAACCTGATCTTGTTCCGGAGCAGCCGGCTGCGGGGCCTGCTCATCCTCAGCTTCATCTCCCCACATAGCATTGCCCCAACCAGGAGCAGCATCATTCACAGCATTGCCCCAATCAGGAGCATCATCATTCACAGGTGGGGGGGGAGGAACAACAGGTGCATCATTCCAACCCAAAATTGGAAATGGTGGCAAAACAAATGGCAGATTATCCGGTACAAGATTGTCAGGCAACGGATGAGGATTCCTATCCAGGGGCATTGGATCTTCATCATTCGGCATTTGATCTGCAAAATCCGCACCAAGAACATAACAAGCAGCAGTCCAAGAAATATGGGCACCTCCCCACTTCGCATAATCTCCAAAAGCCACATCTCGTGGCACCAAAGGCGTATCTAGAAAGCTAGCCTAAACCAATGTTCAGACAAGATAGGGATCCTCACTGTCCCAAGAAATAAACTTCCCGGAAGTGCCGACAGCGTGTGAGATGTACTCTGGAGTACGATAATCTAGAGGAATTCCAATAAACATCAACCAGCCCTTGCGAAAACCATGCGTCTCTTTGAAGTTTCCCCCCTCATCATGCTTCATAAATCTAACAAATCGATCATTGCCTAACAGAAAAGGAGCATGCTGAATCAAGGTGTATCTAACTGACGGATCCCTCACTTGGAACAAACCAACCCCATGAAACCATGGCTGAGCAGATCGGACGAAAGTACCTCTATCTTGCAGAAACTGGACGACTTCCTCCTGCACCGGTCCAAGAGGCCCCTCAGGTGCAGGCATCACCTCCGCGACCATGTAGTCCTCATGACGACAGGGCGGACGGGCAGCAGGCGTGAAGAAGGTGCGAGGGAGATGACAATCGCCGCCGTCGATGATGTGATGACCAGCCGGCACAAAGCGCTGGGGATCGAGCTCATAGTTCGCCATGAAAGAGCAAGAAGCTTGTCGGGGGTTTTCTTTGGGGAGAGGGAAGATGCAGTGTGGGCAGCGACGATGGGACTGGGCAGTCTATCCCAATAACTCTGGCTCCCTTCCCATGATAATCAGCAGATTCCGATAAAATTGTATTTTGTTGCACCGAAATTAGCTTCCAAAGTAATCCATTGGAGCACGCGAAATCATTACGGTCCTGCCTAGAGTGACCCGGATGGTAGCAAGCCATACAGACCGCTCACATTCCACAAGCTGCTGACATGTGGCCCCTTTGCGAGCAAATAGTGCATGTAACAATATGGTCCACCATGTCAGCGACCATGGCCTCAAACTGCCTCGCAGCCTCTAGCGAGGAGGGTATATCTTGGCAACTATCCAAAGGGCTCGGACCAGAAGGGCTGGAAGGCCCAAAAGCAATTGGGTTATGCAGCATCGGTGGACTTGTGGCCTGGTGGACCTCCAAGGAAGCTAGGCCAGAAACTTGAGTAATGTTTTGAAAAGAAGGCAATCCCGCCTCCGCGATCCGTGTGAGTGAGATCCCAGCATGCACGGGGGACAGTTCCTCAGAAACCGGATCACTCACCGGCGAAGGGGTCGCCGGCCGGCTCAACTCCGGTAATGGAGTAACCGTACCAAACACAATGGGTGAACGAGGCACCGTCCAAAGCAAATCCCTGGTAGGAGTCTGCCGGATGACAACCCAGTCTTGAGCAGGGGGATCATACCCAGCATCCCTAATTGTATCAATACAATTTTGCGTGGCCGGATATCTATATCCCTTGCAAGCAGAGTATCGTTCAAACATGGCAAAAGAAAGCTTCTTCTTAGCAGATGCAGCAGACATAATAGCAGATCTAATAGGAAGTTTATGCATAGCCAAAAGACCTAAACATGATCGAAGCTTAGTAGGACTAACTAGAATCCATTCGGCATCACATTCTTTCCTCCAGATCCTGAGCTCTCTAATCCAATTTGGGCCCCCATTAGCCCACAAATGAAAGTAGCACTTGAACAAATCACAAGCAAAAGATCGAAGGTCCATAATAATAAAACCAACTTGCTTGCAAGAAACTTGGAAGGAATAAACCTTGTCTTTGATGTGATCCACATGAAGATCAATTGCCGAGCCCCCAATTGCAACTTCCAAAGCCGCCGCCATAGAATCTTCCGAGAGACAGAAAGTATGACAGCTAAAGGAGACAATCAAAGTAAATGGCCTCCTTCGTCCCAAAGGATGAATCGTGTGCCCAGTTGATTTGAAAACCTCATCAGAAAAAACCCTACCCTTGGAGAAATCCAAGCCAAGGGTAGATCCACCAGAAGAACCCATAGAAGATGGGTATTGCAAATGGCAAATTGTCTTCTCTGCAGTGAAATCGGTAATACCGAGTTGTAGTCTTCGGTGGCACCGAGTTGGTTCGGTGTGACCGAAAGCAACAGATCGGTATGACCGAGTCCAACATAGAGAGAGCACTTGTCACCTCAGCTCACTAGGCAAATAAGATCTCTCAAAGATTTGCAAGGAATTAACTGAATGATTTTCAATGAATTGGATGCAGGGAAATGCAGGACTACAACAAAGAAAAGAAAATCTAGATGAAGTATACAAAAACTCAAGAAAACACTAGAGAGCTTCATCTAGAATTAGGCGGTGACAAAGTCACCTATGTTAGAGTATATTGACTGAGGAGTCAAGTGAGAACACTTGATCGTAAGTCATACTCATCATTTAAGCTCAAAATGGGGTTACCATTTTTCGTTTAAGCATTTGATGTATTCACATCTTGTTGAGTTGCTTTGACCTATGTCTTGAGGTAAAGCTTCTCTAAGATGGAGTGACATACCTAGGGTGGTGGTGTTGATCTTGATCATGTAGTTGAACTTGCATGGGGTGCCCAAAGTTGATGTAGTGCAAGAATGGTTGGGAGCACCACTTGGAGTTGAGTTCATCTACCTACATGGGTTAGTTTTGCAAGGAAGATCACTTGTGTATCCTAAATGACAATCATGAAATTTGATACCAAAAGAAATTTGATACATAGATTTTGTCAAAGGATATGTTGAAGGGTTTCATTCTTCCTTGTTTTCAACCACCATGGGGTAGAGACTTGGTGATGTAGAGATTGCTCAAGATGTGAGTGAGTTGCAATCTCATAGATTTAGATTCATCCAAGTACCTACAAAGGTTAGATAGCATGCAAGGGTGCAAATATTTCCAAGACATATGATCATCATCATAAGAGAAAAGTCAAGGATTAGTCATAGGCTCATGCCTTGCATGTATCCAAATGGAGTTCCTACTCCAAGTTTGAAGTATCAATGATATTTAATTCACCTTTAAAACGGCAAAACAATTTCTCATCAAGCGATTTGGTGAATATATCCGCCAATTTCTTATCGGTATGAACATGTTTAAGATCAATGTACCCTCTAGCAACATGATCTCGAATGAAATGGTGATGAACTTCAATACGCTTAGTTCGAGAATGTTGCACATGATTGTGAGCAATCTTAATAGCACTCTCATTGTCATAGAGCAATGGAACATGTTTCACATTGATCCCATAATCTTTAAGAGTTTGGGTCATCCAAAGTAATTGAGCACAACATGAACCGGCGACAATGTATTCCGCTTCGGTGGTGGATAAGGACATCGAGTTTTGTTTCTTGGAAGACCAAGACACAAGAGATCTACCAAGAAATTGACAAGTACCCGTAGTGGAATTTCTATCAACCTTATCTTCGGCATAGTCCGAGTCAGAATAGCCAACAAGATCAAAATAGGACCTCTTAGGATACCAAATGCCAAAATTTGGTGTATGTATCAAGTATCTCACTATCCTTTTCACAGCTTTAAGATGACATTCTTTGGGGGCCGCTTGATATCATGCACACATGCACACACTGAGCATAATATCGGAACAAGAGGCACATAGATATAACAATGATCCAATCATAGAGCGATAAACCTTTTGATCAACCGGTTTACCATCCTTAGTCAAATCAAGATGTCCACTAGTAGGCATGGGAGTTTTCATATCTTTGCTTTCTTGCATGTTGAACTTCTTGAATAATTCCTTGGTGTACTTTGTTTGAGAGACAAAGGTGCCTTCCTTAGTTTGCTTGATTTGCCAACCAAGAAAGAACTTGAGTTCACTCATTGTAGACATCTCAAACTTCTCCGACATTAGTTTTCTAAACTTCTCACTAAAATGAGGGTTAGTTGAGCCAAATATGATATCATCAACATAAATTTGGCATATAAATAATTCACCATTAACCCTTTTAGAAAAAGAGTAGAATCTATCTTTCCAATCTCAAAACCTTTTTCAATAAGGAACTTGGTCAAGCATTTATACCATGCTCGAGGAGCTTGTTTAATACCATAAAGAGCCTTGTGCAGTTTGTAAACATGATCGGGTTTCTTAGGATTGATGAAGCCGGGAGGTTGTTTAACATAAACCTCCTCCTCAATCTCACCATTTAGAAAAGGACTCTTAATGTCGATTTGGTATAAAGTGATATCATGGTGATTAGCATAGGCAAGTAAGATGGGGATGGACTCAAGTCTAGCAATGGGGGCATATGTCTCACTGTAGTCCATACCTTCAACTTGAGTGTAGCCTTGGGCGACGAGACGAGCTTTGTTGCGGACGACTTGACCATCTTCGTCTTACTTGTTGCGAAACACCCATTTGGTACCAATGATGTTGTGGCTGTTGTTGGGTGTCGGTGTCAAAACCGGCGGATCTCGGGTAGGGGGTCCCGAACTGTGCGTCTAAGGCCGATGGTAACAGGAGGCAGGGGACACGATGTTTTACCCAGGTTCGGGCCCTCTTGATGGAGGTAAAACCCTACGTCCTGCTTGATTTATTCTTGATGATTTGAGTATTACAAGAGTTGATCTACCACGAGATCGGAGAGGCTAAACCCTAGAAGCTAGCCTATGGTATGATTGTATGTTGTCCTACGGACTAAAACCCTCCGGTTTATATAGACACCTGAAAGGGCTAGGGTTACACAAGGTCGGTTACAAAGGAGGAGATATACATATCCGTATTGCCTAGCTTGCCTTCCACGCCAAGTAGAGTCCCATCCGGACATGAGACGAAGTCTTCAATCTTGTATCTTCATAGTCTAACAGTCCGACCAAAGGATATAGTCCGGCTGTCCGGAGACCCCCTAATCCCGGACTCCCTCAGTAGCCCCTGAACCAGGCTTCAATGACGATGAGTCCGGCGCGCAATATTGTCTTCGGCATTGCAAGGCGGGTTCCCCCTCCGAATACACCATGGAAAAATTTGAATGCAAGGATAGTGTCCGACCCTGCAAAATAAGTTCCACATACCACCGTAGAGAGAATAATATTTCCACAAATCTAATCGGTTGACTTGTTTTGGCAACATGATAGTATGCCATGGCCCGGTGATTATTCAAACCGTTTCCTTTAACTAGCCCGACACATAACGCGAGGCAGTTTTTTGACACGTCTTGTCAAAGCATAGATCGTGTCCCCCTTATTACGGGATTCTCATCAATACGGGCGTGGGTAACCCAACCGCGCCATCGATTACGGCGCTTGGATAAGCGAGTTTTACCAGGCTAGTGGGGGTGCATAGTTTTGGCCGCCCTTATAAAGGGACAAGGTTTAACCTTTTCCTACCCACGCCTTCTTCCTCCTTGCTTATCCATTCTTACGCACTCGAGCTCCAACGCCCAAGCCCACATCCTTCCCCTCAACCTTCTCCAATCATGTTCGGAGCGGGAGGCAAATGGATGGCTTCCTCCGTTATGGAGGGACACATCAAAAAGCTGTGCGGAGCCGGATACTTAGCCGCGAACATCGCGCATCGGCTGCCCGCTGTGGGGTAGATCATTCCTACCCCTGAACCTCATGAGAGGGTAGTCTTCCTCCACCACTTCCTCCGCGGACTGGGGTTTCCCCTCCATCCATTCGTCTGTGGTCTCATGTTCTACTACGGGCTGGACTTCCATGATCTGGCCCCGAACTTCATCCTCAACATCTCGGCGTTCATCGTCGCGCGTGAGGCTTTCCTCCACATCCGCCACCACTTCAGCCTATGGTTAAAGACCTTCAAGATCAAGCCGAAGGTGGTGGGCGGTCAACAAGCAGAATGCGGCAGAGCCATGGTGGGCAAGATGCCCAACGTCATATGTCTTGAAGGCTCCTTTGTGGAGACCATAAAGGGGTGGCAATCGGCGTGGTTCTACATCACCGAGCCGCGCGACAGCAACCGGGTGGCTGCCCCTGAGTTTCGATTCGGAATCCCCACGCGGCTCACCTCCTGGAAAGAGAAGGGCCTGTCCTGGGGTTCATCGGTGGAGCTGGACGGACTCCAGAAATGTATCCAGAATATGGAAAGCAAGAAGCTCAAGCTTGTCAACGTAGTCCAGGTCATGCTCATCCACCGGATCCTCCCATGTCAACAACGGGATTTCAACTTGTGGGAGTTTGACCCGACTCAGCACCAGACTCTGAGCGAGCTCTTCGACACGACGCACAAAGATGTCTGGAAGGTGTTGTTCAAGGGCGCCGAGGTCCCTCCCTCCCTCACCGAGGACCGCGGGCTAAGCACGAAGCGCCGAGCGCATTCGGTGAGTTCTATACATCCGGTAGGATATTTATTTCCCCTAGCTTAATCATGTGCGGGGTCTGGCCTCCATGCCTTTGATAGGACTGGGTGGAGATGTCGGGACAGATTAACTGTCTGGCCCCTCTGCCCGAAGACACTATGGACGCTCTCCTCACAAAGATGCTGACTCCGGCCCCTTATAAGGTGCCGGAGAAGACCAAGAAGGCCAAGGGAACCCGAAAGAGTTCCCAACACCAGGTGTTATCGGACTCATCGTCCGATAACTCTGTGACACACTCCTCCCCTGAAGACGAGGAGGAAGGTGAAGATGCTCCCCCTTTAGTTGGGGGAGACAAGAAAAGGAAGGCCAACCCAACCGGGGGGCCGAAGGGTCCAAGAAGGGAAGGACTCTCCTTCCGGACTATTCCACCGCCGCCGCTGAAGGCGAAGACGAGTGGCTGCTCAGGTCAAAGCCCCTGGCGAAGTTGTAAGTATTCAGATGCCAGAATAACTCATAGCATACCTTTGTCGCACTGCCTCTCCTGATGCCGAATTATGACTATGCAGACCACCACAAGCCCGTATCGACGTATCGTCGGACGGCTCCCTGGGCTCGTCGGATCTGGATAGTGATCCACTTCCGACCGCCACCTCCCCTTGCCCTACGGATGACGCTGAGGTATTTTCTCAAGAGGCACCGGGCCGAAGGGAGACAGTCTCGGAGGCGCCTCAAGGTGACCTTCCGGACTCCGGGAGCAGAAGAAGCAAGGCTCCCGAGGGCTCCGAGTTCGGCCCTCAGCCAAACATCACACCGGAACCCCTAGTGGTTCCGGACTCGGGCAGGCGGCCTCCTTCCAAAAGGGGCAAAACACATGTGCCGGTGACCTCTGTCCATCCAAAGGTACCGGACAATCTGCTGGGAGCGCTTTGCAGCACTTCCATCGATGAAGAGCACCGCACTATTATGAGTGCGGTGGTCCAGAAGGTTCAGTCCGCCAAGAGCGGATTGACTGAAGCCTGTGCCAGCCTTCTAACAAGATTTGAGGTAAGTGTTTGAAATATAGGAAAAATATTCCCGCATAGACAGTAGCCCCTGATGCTTTGTTCGGTGTTCAAAAAGAAAAGCTGACCAGAGGATCAAACAATATCGCAGGAGTCTAATATAAGTATGTCTATATGCGTATGCAGGCTTCACTGTTAGCCTCTGCCGCACTGACAGCGGAGGTCGCCGCACTCTAGGAGGACCTTAAAGGGTCCAAGGACGAGCTCGGCCTTGCCAAGAGACAGCTCGAGGAGAACAAAGGTAAGTAGTACCTAGTCCATGGATATGTGTAAAAAGAATGCGATTGCAAAATGACAGGATCATCGTAAATTTTGCCAGGGGCCACGACCGAGGTGGCGACCCTGAAGCAAGCGCTATCCGAGGCCGAAAACAAAGCGGCCAAGGAGCGCACCGAGCGGGAGAGGCATGAGGCTCGGGTGGGCGAGGTGCAGCAAGAGCTCCACGCTCTCGTGACGAAGCACGAGGCGTTGGAGCTTGACTTGAAGACGCGAGAGTCCGAGCTTGCCGCAGCCCTCGAGAGCGCAAAGAGTGCCAAGGCCGAAGCCCAAAAGGCCCTCCAAGAAATTGATGCGATGAAGAAGATAGCGGCGGGTAAGGCATTCTATATGCAAAGCAAGCATGTGAAAGTGAATTACTTATTACTTACCCGAATCCGGAGATCTCCAAGAGCATTCGCAGATTTGCCCCGCAGCGTGTCGGATGCCGCACAGTTTTACCAGGCCGAGGAGGGAAGCTCAACGGAGAAGCTGTTCTGGTATCAGTATACTGGGATCGAACACCCGATGCCTCTGAGCGACCAGCTGAAGCAACTAGTCGAGCTGCACAAGGCGGCCGAACAGGCCATGAAGGGCTTCATAGTCCGGATGTGGCCTGTCGATGCCCTTACAAACAGCTACTTCGGCCTGGTGAGGCGGCTTGTGGATGCCTGCCCACGGCTTGAAGTCATCAAGCGGTCCGTCTGCATCGAAGGTGCACGCCGGGCTTTCGCCCGTGTGAAGGTGCAATGGGCCAAGATGGACGCTGTGAAGCTGGTGAAGGAAGGGCCACCATGGGGCAAGGAGCATCGCCACCCCGAGATGTACTATGAGGGTGTCCTGAAGGGCGCTCGTCTCGTAGCGGATCAGTGTATGAAAGATATAATATTCGAGTAAACTCTCTCTTGTAATCCTGTATTTATGAAAACTTGTTCATATGCTTATTCGAGTAAACGCTTGTTTGAATTTAAAATATTACCTTTTGTTCGGCTGTTTATCAAATCTGAGAGATGGCTAGTCGTCGGCTTCTGCCCCCACGCCACGAGTGCTGGGGTGTTCGGGATGAAGCTGAGAACTCTTGTTCCCATTGTTGGGTCCTTCGAGGGAGGTGCTCAGCACAACGAACAAGGCAATCAGACTATAATGCGTTATCACTCTCACTTAGCCATAGAATTCTATAATTTTAAATTTTGGCGAAGCCCCTAGTATTCGGAAGGTCAAATTCGGGGCGCGATACACGCCTTAAGCTGGACAGGGCCGACTCCTCGCTTTAACCGGCATAAGTCTTTAAGGACTCGAAAACCTCTTGAACATCGACCAGTCTCTCGCCTTATCATGACAGTCAGTTTTAGCTTTCTCTACTGAGGTGCTTAGCCCAGCAGAACGGGGGCACAATCACAGTAGTTCTCCCAGTGCTACCTTAGCCGATATAGCGGAACGTAAGGTACCAAAACATGGGAGCCGGGCAAACCCAACTATTAACCCAAGACATGATTCGGAGCTGATGCATATAATGCTATAAGTTCGGGGTGCCGCACTATCGAAAGTGTTCGGACTTCTCATGTTGTATTATGGGGTATGCTTAAGCCCCTAGCGTATTGGCCGTACCAGAGTGTACGAGTGTTGGATGTCATGAACACACACACACACAGACACACACGCACACACAGATATATATATATATATATATATATATATATATATATATATATATGTATATATATAATAAGAATACAATAATAGTCTTAATGTTATGCATTTTTTATTCAAAAAGGTGCGTCAAAGCAGAATGATACAAGTAGTGCGATAAGCAAAAAGTAGGACTATTTGACATGTCCCTTCCAAGGGCAAGCTGAGGAATGGTATTAAAACAAATATTTCACTCGTTATCGTAGTCCACCTAGGAGTTCCGTGGTGTGACATAGCGTTCTGCCTCCTTGGTTGTTGCATCATGTGTTCGGCAATCACGCCGCCAGACAGGGTTTCCGGAGATTAAAGTCCTAAAAGAGAAAAATAACAAAGTGGGAAGCCCCTAGTGTGGTTTAAGCCGCGACTTGGGGCGTGCCGCCGTCGTGCCCCCCTCCCCGCCTGTGCCCATGGTATTTTTAATGCGTAATTATGTACGCGTGGCATGGATTTCGCCGTTTGGCTAGGGCCAGGGTGGGGGCCGCATTGCTATGCGAGCTCGGGACGTTCCAGGCGGTCCGGTTGCCGATTACTACGGGCGCGCTTCAAGGTGTCCGGGTCCTTAATCGCCGGACTAGTGGATTGCCTTAAGAGGCTGCTTTGCGCTTCTGCTGTGAGGGCCGCAGTGTACTCCTCCGTGCGGAGAGAGCGCTCTGTGTTTCCATTGACTGTGATGACCCCCCGAGGCCCTGGCGTCTTGAGCTTGAGGTATGCATAATGCGGTACCGCATTGAATCTTGCAAATGCGGTTCGCCCGAGCAGTGCATGGTAGCCACTGCGGAACTGGACTATGTCGAAGATTAACTCTTCACTTCGGAAGTTATCCGGTGATCCGAAGACCACTTCCAGTGTGACTGAGCCTGTGCAATGGGCCTCCACACCTGGTATGACCCCTTTAAAGGTTGTTTTAGTGGGTTTGATCCTTAAGGGGTCTATACCCATTTTGCGCATTGTGTCCTGATAAAGCAGGTTCAGGATGCTGCCGCCATCCATTAGGACTCGAGTGAGGTGAAATCCGTCAATGATTGGGTCGAGGACCAATGCGGCGAATCTGCCATGACGGATACTAGTGGGGTGGTCCCTGCGATCGAGGGTGATCGGACAGGAAGACCATGGGTTGAACTTTGGGGCGACTAGCTCCAACGCATATACATCCCTGAGCGCATGCTTCCGCTCCCTTTTGGGGATGTGGGTTGCGTATATCATGTTCACCGTCCGCACTTGTGGGGGGAACCTCTTCTGTCCTCCGGTGTTCAGCTGTCGGGGCTCCTCTTTGTCATTGCTATGTGACCCCTTATCTTTGTTTTCGGCATTTAACTTGCCGGCCTGCTTGAACACCCAACAGTCCCTGTTGGTGTGGTTGGCTGGCTTGTTGGGGGTGCCGTGTATTTGACATGAGCGATCGAGTATATGGTCCAAACTGGATGGGCCCAGAGCGCTTCTTTTGAATGGCCTTTTCCGCTGACCGGGTTTAGAGCCTTTGAATCCGGCATTGACTGTCGTATCCTCGGTATTGTCGCTATTACTGTGGCGCTTATGCTTGTTGCGACGTGACCTACCATTGCCATCCTTGGTATCTGAAGTACCATGGTTCTTTGATATGTTATTACTGCGAGCCAGCCAGCTGTCTTCTCCCGCGCAAAAGCAGGTCATGAGTGTCGTGAGGGCTGCCATAGATTTCGGCTTTTCCTGACCAAGGTGCCGGGCTAGCCACTTGTCACGGATGTTGTGCTTGAAAGCTGCTAGGGCCTCTGCATCCGGACAGTCGACGATTTGATTTTTCTTTGTTAGGATCCGTGTCCAGAATTGCCTGGCCGATTCCTCTGGCTGTTGAATTATGTGGCTCAAGTCATCGACATCTGGTGGTCGCACATAAGTGCCCTGAAAGTTTTCGAGGAAGGCGGCCTCCGGATCTTCCCAACAGCCAATGGACTCTGCTGACAAGCTGTTGAGCCAATGCCGAGCTGGTCCTTTGAGTTTGAGTGGGAGGTATTTGATGGCGTGTAGGTCATCACCGCGGGCCATGTGAATGTGCAGGAGGAAATCCTCGATCCACACCGTAGGATCTGTTGTGCCGTCGTATGATTCTATATTTATGGGTTTGAAACCCTCTGGGATTTGATGATCCATCACTTCGTCTTTGAAGCATAAGGGGTGTGCGACACCTCTGTACTGGGCTATATCGCGACGTAGCTCGAATGAGTCTTGCCTGCTGTGTTCGGCCTAGCCGGACTTACTTTTACTGTGTCCAGCGTGACGATTGTCTTCTCGTATAGTGGCGCGCCCTCGTGATCCATAGATCGATCTTGCATGTCTTGCTTTGTCCTCCAATATGTCCCGCAAGTCTGGCGTATTTCCCCTTGCCTTTTTATTTGAATGACGTCGGGGTGCGGGCTGAGCTTTTGGCTGGAATGTCTCTTTGTCGCGGCCACGAGGTGGCCGATCAGCCGCTTCATACGCCGGGGATGTAGGTTTCGGTGCTTCCTCCTCCAGTCGGGGTAGCAACCTGCACTTTGGGTAACTCTTGGTGGGGCATTCGAGTTTATACTCCTCGGCCGCCAGGACTTCAGTCCATCTGTCAGCTAGAAAATCTTGATCATGCTGCTGCTTTTTCTTAAGGCTATTTGCTGTGGCTATAAGCCGGTGCTTGAAGCGCTCTTGTTCGATGGGATCCTCCAGCACGACGAATTCGTCATCATTGAGGTTTGCCTCGTCTTCGAAGGGAGGCATGTAATTATCATCCTCCGCCTCTCCATCTGCCGCTCTCTCACGAGAGCTGGCTCCTCCATCCTCCTGCTCTAAATCTTGCTGGAGGGGATTGTTGTTGTCTTCGGCACTGTCTGGAGTGCTATTATCTCCGGTGCCGGTATCACCACTTTTGCCTTGGCGGGACTTAGAGCGGCGCCGCTAACGCCGGCGCTTGGGTTGCTTCTTGGAGGGGTCATCCTCCGTTGTCTCGTTGCCTTCTTTGGGTGTGTCCACCATGTATATATCGTATGATGAGGTGGCTGTCCAGTGCCCTGTGGGCAGTGATTCCTCTTCGACTCCCGCATCGTCGTCCATACCGTCGATGTCTTCGGAGTCAAAGTCGAGCATGTCGGTTAAGTCATCGACTGTGGCTACTAAGTGGGTGGCGAATTTCTTCGTCATCCGCATCCTAATCCTGCCGAACATGGTTCGGCCAGGACTCTCCTGACAAGGAGAGAGACCTTAATGAGTTCAATATGTCGCCGAAAGGCGAGTGCTGAAAGATATCCGCGGAGGTAAACTCCATGATCGGCGCCCAGTTGGATTCGACAGGCATGGGTGCAGGCGGTTCGGAGTCCGTGGCCAGAGAAGGATCTGACAGTTTGGCAACACGGTTCTCGTGAAGGGTAAGGTCGATATTCGGCTCGATCGCCACTGGGGGTACGGCCTCCGTGACGGGGTCCATCCACCCGTCCATGGATGGTGCAACTGGCTCCGAATTGATTCTCGGAGCGGCTGCTGGTGCGATCTCCTGAATACGGTCCGATGATAGAGCTAAATCATATTCATCATGACCGCGCGACGCACAAGGCAGGGGCTCGAATCCGTCGAAGATCAAGTCTCCGCGGATGTCGGCCGTGTAGTTTAAGCTTCCAAACCTGACCTGGTGGCCAGGGACGTAACTTTTGATCTGCTCCAGATGGCCAAGCGAGTTGGCCCGCAGTGTGAAGCCACCGAACACAAAGATCTGTCTGGGGAGAAAAGTCTCACCCTGGACTGCATCGCTATCGATGATCGTAGGAGCCATCAAGCCTAACGGCGATGACACAGAGGAACTCTCAGTGAAAGCACCAATGTTGGTGTCAAAACCGGTGGATCTCGGGTAGGGGGCCCCGAACTGTGCGTCTAAGGCCGATGGTAATAGGAGGCAGGGGACACGATGTTTTACCCAGGTTCAGGCCCTCTTGATGGAGGTAAAACCCTATGTCCTGCTTGATTTATTCTTGATGATATGACTATTACAAGAGTTGATCTACCACGAGATCGGAGAGGATAAACCCTAGAAGCTAGCCAATGGTATGATTGTATGTTGTCCTACGGACTAAAAGCCTCCGGTTTATATAGACACCGGAAAGGGCTAGGGTTACACAAGGTCGGTTACAAAGGAGGATATATACATATCCGTATTGCCTAGCTTGCCTTCCACGCCAAGTAGAGTCCCATCCGGACATGAGACGAAGTCTTCAATCTTGTATCTTCATGGTCTAACAGTACGGCCAAAGGATATAGTCCGACTGTCCGGAGACCCCTTAATCTAGGACTCCCTCATTGGGCTTCTCGACCAATGTCCACACTTGGTTTCTCTCAAAGTTGTGTAGCTCTTCATGCATGGCGTTTATCCAATCCGGATCTTCCAATGCTTCTTCAGCCTTCATAGGTTCAGTGCTAGAGATGAATGAATAATGTTCACAAGAATTAGGCAAACGAGTTTTAGAGCGAGTGATTCTCCCAGTTTTAATATCATTGTAGATTTGCTCGACGGGATTGTCTCGTGAGAGATTTTGCTTAGGTCAGGGTGGAACATCTTCTTCATCATATTGTTCCTTTTCCTTGGCCTTGTTCATTGTTGACATTGTCGTTCTCTTGTCGTGGTGGAGAAGGAGGTTGATGAGGTTCATCTTGGTGTACTTCCTCGTTTTCTTCATCTTTATGTGTCCCACTCGTGGATATTTCCGTATCAACTCTTGGTTCTCCTTGTTGTGAGGTAGAAGCTTCCACTTGGACGGACGAGGTACTCTCCTTCACCTCCGTTGGACGGATCTTGCCAATAGACAAGTCTTGGATTGCTTTCGAAGGATCTTTATATCCTACATCAATTGGCAATTGCTCTACTTGCGAGCCATTAGATTCATCAAACTTCACATCTACCGTTTCTTCAACCTTTCGGTGAAACTGTTGTAGACACGGTAAGTGTGAGAGTTTGAGCCATAACCAAGTAGGAAACCTTCGTGAGATTTAGGAGAAAATTTCGAACGACGATCCTTATCAAGAATGTAACACTTTGAGCCAAATACTCAAAAGTATCCAACTTGGGGTTTGTTACCGGTGAGGAGCTCATAACCCGTCTTGCCGAGTAGCTTGTGAAGATACAAGCGATTTGTTGCATGCCACGCTGTCTCAATGGCTTCCTCCCAAAAGTGCTTTGGAGTCTTGTACTCATCAAGCATCGTCCTCGCCATCTCAATAAGAGTTCGGTTCTTCCTCTCAACAACTCCATTTTGTTGAGGCATGTACGTAGCCGAGAACTCATGTGAAATCCCTTCTTCGTCAAGAAAGGTATCCACATTTGCATTCTTGAACTCCATTCCATTGTCGCTACAAACCTTCTTGATCTTCACTTCAAATTGATTTTGGGCCTTCCTAGCGAAGTTCTTGAAGATCTTTTGGACCTACGATTTATCATCAAGAAAGAACACCCACGTAAATCTTGAACACCAAATGAGTTACCACCGAGACTCTTGTAGCCATTGGGACCAAAAAGATCCATATGAAGTAGCTCGAGCGGGTCTTCTCGTGGTCATAATGTTCTTCACGGGGTGACTTCCTCCAACTTGTTTTCCTGCTTGACAAGCACTACAAAGTCTATCCTTGTCAAATATAACATCTTTTACTCCAAGGATATGATCACCTTTAATAAGCTTATCAAGATTTCACATGCCCACATGACCTAACCTTCTATGCCACAACCAACCTTTCAAGGATTTAGTAATTACGCAAGTTCTAGGTTGAGCCTTTTTAGTGAAATCAACAATGTAAAGATCACCTCTACGTGTACCAGTAAATACCATTTTATGGTTATCTCTATGAAACACTTGGCAATCTACTTCAGTAAATAGGACTATGAAACCAAAGTCAACAAGTCTAGATACGGAAAGTAAATTGTAGCCAAGAGATTCAACGAGCATAACATTTTGTATGGAGCTATCATGTGAGATGGCCACCTTACCAAGGCCAACCACCTTACCCTTTGAGTTATCACCGAAAGTGACATACTTTCGAGGTCCGTCGTTTTCAGCAAGCTCACGAAACATATCTTTGTCTCCGGTCATATGATGAGTACATCCACTATCAAGGACCCATTCCTTTCCTCCAGCCGTGTAGCCGCGAAGATTGGCCATAAGACCAAAGTGTCTCATTGCATCATCAAGATCATAGTCACTATCATCATTCTCATCATAGTATCCATGTTCAACATTATCATGTGATGGATCAATTCCTAGAGAGAGTGACTCACTAGAAGTATGACCGTAACAATGTTCATCTCTATGAATTCTAATGGCTTCGGAAATGATATTGCCAATGATTCCAACATCTCCTTTTGCACTCGTAAGATTAGTAAGCTCAAATAAGCAATCACCAAATTTGGGATCATTGGAACTCATCTTACTCAAGGCAATAGACTTATGAAGAATGTCATCTAGATTTTTCAAGGAATAATTTGGGAATCGTTCCTCAAGGAATCTCCATATGGTGTAGGCACAATCAAGAGTAGGCAAGCAACCAAGCAAATTTCTAGGCTAACCTCCAGTAATAAGATTAACAGTTCTAAGGTTGTGAATCATGTCAAGATCCTCATAGGGTGTGGGATGCAAGGGATCAACAATGCGAGCACAAGGAGTAGTAATGTACTTGGTCAAATGATATTTATTGAAAATCTCAAGCATCTCATTTTTCCACTTATGAAAGTACTCTCCATCAAGTATAGGCACTCTACGTCTAAGACTCCCCAACATAGACTCATCCATCTTCCTCCAAAGGTGTTTAAACCAAAGCAATGGAGAACCTCCGCGCCGTGTGCTGAAAGGATCGAGAAGAGGTGTCTAGAGGGGGGTGAATAGACTCTTAGCAAGAAAAGTTGCAGTTTTTAATTTCTTTAAGATGAAGTGGAGTTTTGGCACAAGTTTAAACATTCACAATACATATCAAGCAAGCATGAGAAGAGTATATGAGCAACGGAAAGTAAATCATGCAAGTTGCAAGAATGTAAAGGGATGTGATTGGTGTGTGCAAACGCAATTGGAGACACAAAGATTTTTGGCATGGTTTCGATAGGTGGTGCTATCATACATCCACGTTGATGGAGACTTCAACCCATGAAGGGTAATGGTTGCGCGAGTCCACGGAGGGCTCCACCCACGAAGGGTCCACGAAGAAGCAACCTTGTCTATCCCATCATGGCCATCGCCCATGAAGGACTTGCCTCACTAGGATAGATCTTCACGAAGTAGGCGATCTCCTTGCACGTACAAACTCCTAGGTTTAACTCCACAATCTTGACGGAGGCTCCCAAGTGACACCTAACCAATCTAGGAGACACCACTCTCGAAAAGGTAATAGATGGTGTGTTGATGATGAACTCCTTGCTCTTGTGCTTCAAATGATAGTATCCCCAACACTCAACTCTCTCTCATAGGATTGGATTTGGTAGAAAGATGATTTGAGTGGAAAGCAACTTGGGGAAGGCTAGAGATCAAGATTTATGTGGTTGGAATGGAATATCTTGACCTCAACACAAGTGTAGGTGGTTCTCTCTCAGAAAAAGTATGTTGGAAGTGTAGGCATATTCTGATGGCTCTCTCCACGAATGAAGAGTGGGTGGAGGGGTATATATAGCCTCCACACAAAATCTAACTGTTACACACAAATCACCAAACTCGGTGGGACCGAATCATAAAACTCGGTAGGACCGATTTGGTTCATAATGTGACCGTTAGGCATTTTGGTGGGACCGATGTGCTAGGGTTAGGGTAAAGCCTTATCTCGGTTGGAGCGATTACACAAACTCGGTGGGACCGATTTGGGTAATAAGCAAAACAAAGAGTTGGTCAAGCAAACTCAGTGGGACCGATTTCATATTTCAGCGAGACCGAAATTAATGCAATAGGCAACGGAGAGTTTGCAAGCCCATCTCGGTGAGACCGAATTGATTAGGTTTTCTGGTAGTGGCTATGTCAAGAGAACTTGGTGGCGCCGGATAGAAAGTTTCGGTGGGGCCGAGTTTGACTTTTGGTTTGGGACAAATGTGGATGTGAGAAAATGGTTGAGGGCTTTGGAGCATATCACTAAGCACTTTGAGCAAGCAAGCCATTAAGCAACACCTCATCCCCTCTTAATAGTATTGGCTTTCCTATGGAGTCAATGTGATCTTGGATCACTAAAATGAAAAATGTAGAGTCATGAGTTTTGAGCTTGAGCCAATCATTTGTCTTCATCATCTTGAAGGGGTCCCACATCCTCTAGTCCATGCCACTCCACTGTTGGACTTATCTGAAATATGCTAGATGAAAGTATTAGTCCAACAAGAGATATGTTGACATTAATTACCAAAATCACCCAGGGGAGCACTTGTGCTTTCATGTGCCCACGCACGAAGAAAGAAGTTGCCAGGAGGTTCCTCGTTTGCAAGAAGATGCTCCACCGCTTCCTGCACCACCGCGTCAGGATCACTTGCTGCGACAGGGCCATGTGCCACTTGCCGTGGCGGCACAGGGACACCAAGGTCAATCTCCACCACCGCGACGGGCCCCGGTGGCCCCGGCGGGCTGCCGTGCCTTCACTCTTGAGCTACGTAGCAACGTCTGGCCGGGCAAGTTCAAGCCGGATCTACCTCCTCACTACGACGGCACCCCCGACCCTATGGAGTTTCTGCAGCTCTATGAGCTGAGCATCGAGGTGGACAACAGTGATGAAAAATTCATGGCGAACAGGTTTCCCATGGCTCTCAAGGACGGTGCCTGCTCATGGCTCCTGAACCTGCCCCCAGGCTCGATTTCCTCCTGGGATGAGATGCGCGGTCGCTTCATCGCCAACTTCCAGGGCACTCGCGACCGCCCCCAGTCGCGGGTGACCTGTGCCGCATCAAGCAACAACCAGGAGAGACCCTGCAGAAATACATCCAGCCCTTCAACATTACGCGTATCAAGATCCCCAAGGTGACGGACAAGGCCATCATTTCGGCGTTTTTCGATGGCGTCCGCGACGGCAAGATGAAGGAGGAGCTCGCCATCCATGAGGAGATGTGCACGACCTTGGAGCTGTTCAACATAGCAACCAAGTGTGCAAGGGCTGAGGAGGGGCGTCTCTCCCTCCTCGAGCTTCCAGCTGCGGATCCAGAGGAGAAGAAGGCCAAGGTCAAGGACGTGAAGCGCAAAGGGGTGGCCGTACTCATAGCAGAACCGGACACGAAGCGTGGCCGAGATCTTCCCGAGTCGTCCAAGGGCAGCCATACGTTCTGCACCTTCCATAACGTGCGCATGCACAACACCAAAGACTGTCAAGAGCTCAGGGCCATTCGAGATGGATGCTTCGGTCGATGCCCCGAGCGCAACGATCGGGGCTACGACCGAGGAGATGGACGAGGTGGAGGACGTTGGGACGATCATGGGCCCCGCCAAGAGTGGCGCGACTGGCCTCGCGAGGATTGTTGGTAGGACCAGCCTCGCGAGGGCCCCTGGAGGGACCAGCCTTGTGAGGACCATCCTCAGGGCAACCCTGGTCTCCCTTCGCTACTGCCGCCAAGAAGGAACAACGACCATCAGCAGGACGAAGGGGCTGGGGGCTTATAGGAGCCGCGCGCTATCGCTTGTATCTTGGGTGGCGCTCAGGCCCCAGCCTCTCAGCGCATCTTCAAGCAGTTCTCCCGAGAAGTGAATGCATCCCTCCCCAAGCTCGAGGCTACGCGCCTGCTCAGGTGGTCCAAGTACGCCATCACCTTTAGCTCGACAGACCAACTCAAATGCGTGGCAACCACCGGCATCCTCCCAATGATCTACTCACCCATCATCAGCAATGTCCAAGTCACCAAGACCCTCATCGACGGCGGCACGGGACTCAGTGTCCTGTCCGTCAAAACGTTTGACAGCCTTCAAGTGCCATATGACCAGCTCCATCCCACCAAGCCTTTCTCAGGAGTGACAGACGACTCCACCACCCCGATAGGGCAAGTTCGCCTCCCTGTCCCCTTCGGTCCGTGCGACAACTACCACACCGAGCTCATTGACTTTGATGTCGCCCACATCCGCCTGCCATACAATGCCATCCTCGGGTACCCAGAACTGGCCAAATTCATGGCAGTCACCCACCATGGCTACAACGTCCTCTAGATGTCGAGAAGCGGCGGAATCATCACGTTCCCTTATGAAGAAAGAGACGCAGTGTGCTCCCTCGAGCGCGCCTTCCAAGCTGCATCAATCGAAGACCCTGACAACGCGGGTGCGCAGTACCCTCCTAAGGCCAACCCCAAGAAGAAGAAGCAGCTACTCTGCGCTGGGCCTCAGGGGAGCGGCTGATACGTCCATTTTGCATCATGCTTTTATATCGATATTTATTGCATTGTGGGCTGTTATTACACATGATGTCACAATACTTATGCCTATTCTCTCTTATTTTACAAGGTTTACATGAAGAGGGGGAATGCCGATAGCTGGAATTCTGGGCTGGAAAAGGAGCAAATATTAGAGACCTATTCTGCACAACTCCCAAAGTCCTGAAACTTCACGGGAGCATGTTTCAGAATATATAAAAAATATTAGGCGAAAGAAGTACCAGAGGGGGGCCACCCACCGTCCACGAGGGTGGGGGTGCCCTACCCCCTGGGTGCGCCCCCTGCCTCGTGGGCTCCCTGGTGGCCCTCCGATGCCCATCTTTGGCTATATGGAGTCTTTCGTTGAGGAAAAAATCATAAGCAAGCTCACGGGATGAAACTCTGCCGCCACGAGGCGGAACCTTGGCGGAACCAATCTAGGGCTCCGGCGGAGCTATTCTGTCAGGGAAACTTCCCTCCGGGAGGGGGAAATCATCACCAACAATCCTCTCATCGGGAGGGGGTTAATCTCCATCAACATCTTCAGCAGCACCATCTCATCCCAAACCCTAGTTCATCTCTTGTATCCAATCTTTGTCTCAAAACCTCAGATTGGTACCCGTGGGTTGCTAGTAGTGTTGATTACTCCTTGTAGTTGATGCTAGTTGATTTATTCGGTGGAAGATCATATGTTCAGATCCTTTATGCATATTAATACCCCTCTGTCGAATTTCGGGTTCCGGCGGACACTTGAGGTTCGAACACTGGGGTGCGCGCGGAGATTTCGCCTTCTACCTACCTGCACCCCTCCGCCTCGCTAAGATCTAAGCTATGGAAAGAACATCACAAGAGACACAGGGTTTATACTGGTTCGGGCCACCGTTGTGGTGTAATACCCTACTCCAGTGTGTGGTGTGGTGGATTGCCTCTTGGGCTGATGGTGATGAGCAATACAAGGAAGAACAGCCTTGCGAGGGTCTGTTCTTTGCTGGGGGGATGAACTGCTAGGAGGAGTTCAGTCGCCCTTCTGTCTCTCTCTCTATGTGGTGCCACTCGATCCGATCCTAGCTAGTTTCTGGGTTGGCCGATTCTAGATCCCCCCTACCCTGGGGGTGGCTAGTCCTATTTATAGGCAAAGGCCCTGGGCCTCTTCCCAAATATTGAGCGGGAAGGGCGCCAACAATTGGCCATTTTGAAGGGGAACATCTGGTACACTTATCCTGACTAAAGTTGGTCCTCGCCTGCCAAAGGCTCTGGCAGTGACGCTGGCTTGGGCTCCACAATGACTTCCTTCCTACCGTTGGGCTGGTCTTGGTCTTGTTGCACTGAAACGGGTGCCTTTGCTTGATGCTCTCGCCTGCGCTTGCTCCCTTTGCACCAAAGAGGAAAGGAGGACACTGCGCGGGCTGGCGCCTGCCTGACACCCTTGGTCGTCATGGCTTGCGTCACGGGCACATCGTGAGGTACCCCGCTTTGATCTCTCCGCCTCCTTGTGAGCCAGCCTGATGAGGCCGTGCTTGAGGAAGCTCTGTGTCATCCGCCCCACGAGGCTTGACCCCTCGCGAGGGTCTTGGGTCTGTGTTGATGAAGATGGGCCGTGCTGGGCCCCTCCTTGAGCCACGCCGCAGGCCGTAGGTAGGCAAGTCTGGGGACCCCCGTTCCCAGAACGCTGACAGTAGCCCCCGGGCCCAAGGCGCGCCCGGACTTGGCCGTGCAGGGAGGCGAAAGGGAAAGAGCGAAGCGCCGCGGGCCCTAACAGCCCGCGGCCTTGGGTGCCGCTTGGCGGTTGATTGGACGTGGGCGTCTCCACTTCCCCACGGCGCCTCGGCAACTGCACGGATTGGACAAGTCCCTGCATGCAAAGCAGGTCATGATTACCTGCGATCGTGGGGGCCGACGGTTGGCCCTCGCCAGTTATAAGTATGGATCGGCGCGCGCCCTTCCAGTTCATTCCCCCTTGCTTCTCCTTCTTCTTCATGGCCCCGTCGAGGAGGTTCTCGGCCGCAGAGAAGGGGAAGGCTCGCCAGGTTGAGCCTGCCTCTCCCCCGCCCAAGCGCGGCCGAGGGCGCCCTCGCAAACATCCTGTGGCCACCACGGCAGCTCCCCGCGGCCGTGGAGACAATTTCCAGCACGGTGACGGGCCGACTGCTGCGGCCGGGGGCACGCTTCGGTCGCGCGTTCCCCTAGGCCACGCTTTCGCGCTGCAGAGGTGCTGCCGGAGTTTGTTGTGTGGTCGGCGGAACCGACTAGCAACCGGCTTCAACTTCCTCGCTTCCTCCTCGGCGAGCTCCCGACCGGCGCCCCGGGCGGCCTCTGGCTTCAGGCAGACGGCTGCTGCAGCCGGGCCTCATGGGCTTCACTGGAGGTCTCCGCAGCCGGGAGCCTGGCCTTGACCCGCGGTTGGCAGACGTTTACCCGCGCGCATGGCCTGAGCCATCGGTGCACCCTGCACTTCAAGTTTGACGGCGATGCCACCCTCTACGTGAGGGTGTTTGGGGAAGATGGTCGCCACGCAGGATGCTGCCCTGAGGACGACAACCGCGGTAGGGAACCCAGCCCCGGCGATGATGGAGAGGACAACGCTCGTGTGATTGGCGGCGCTCAGGGTTCCCCAAGCTTCACCGGTTCTTCTTCAAGCAGCGACTCTTCTAGCGGTGGCCGCGGTCAGCCTCCACACCGTCGTACCTGCTTGGGAGGTGGTAGCATGTCTGCCCGCCGTCGCACTTCGGTGAAGCGCGAGAGGGAGTCTGCCTGAGCCCCGGAGGCAGCTCGGGTCTTCCCTGCAGGCCGGTGCGAGGCGAGCTGCGCCTGATTTGTTCTTTCTTTTCCTTTTTCCTGCGTAAAAAGACAGTAGCGTGGACCCCCGCGAGGGCATGTTTGGGTTATTGCTGTTAATCATCACTTTGCTTCCGTTATCGTGCCTTCCGGCTACGTGCCCGCGCGTGGATAGTTCCCGGCCCCAGCCGTGGGG
>NC_041386.1:32104656-32192702 GCF_002162155.2 Triticum dicoccoides | reverse complement strand
CCAGGCCCTGTGTTCGTGTCGCGGTGCCCGTGGGGCACGGACTAGAGGGGTGCTCCTGTAATGGACCCAGGTCGCGAAACCTTTGAACGACTAGGACAGGAACACTCGCGAGGGCGCGCGGCTGCCCCCCTCGCGAGGCCTTGCATAAGAGAAGTCGAGGCAGGAGAGTGAAAAGTCGAAGAACCATGAGCCAAAGACGGCAACAGCTTCAATAAAACTTCGAATGAGAATGAACAAGCCAACTGCAGAAAGCAAATGAAAAAGCCGCGTCCGGCACCTAATCTAGTCTTCGACGTCTTCTCACCAGCGCGGAGCTCAGTGCTGCCACTGGGCGTGGGAGGGAGCCCCAGGGCCTGAGGCCGGCGCTCCTGAGACTCCGGGGTGTGTATAGCCCCAACTCATTATTACGTGAGAGTGTCACGGGCGGCGAGCTTCACAGGCGTTGGCCTTCTTCATAGGCTCCGGGCCTTTCTTGGGGGAAGCAGGCTTCACGGGCATTTGCCCTCTTACCAGGCTCCGGGCCCTTTCCAAAACGCGACAGCTTCACAGGCATTCGCCTTCTTCACAGGCTCTGGGCCTTTTCCAAAACGCGACAGCTTCACAGGCATTCGCCTTCCTCACAGGCTCTGGGCCTTTTCCAAAACGCGACAGCTTCACAGGCATTCGCCTTCTTCATAGGCTCTGGACCTTTTCCAAAACGCGACAGCATCACATGCATTCGCCTTCTTCACAGGCTCTGGGCCTTTTCCAAAATGCGACAGCTTCACAGGCATTCGCCTTCTTCACAGGCTCTGGGCCTTTTCCAAAACGCGACAGCTTCACAGGCATTCGCCTTCTTCACAGGCTCTGGGCCTCTTTAGGGGTAGAACCTCCGGAGGTGCTGGATGTTCCATGCGTTCTGGACCGGCACCCCCTCCTGAGTCTCCAAGCGCGCGGAGCCGGGCCTGGAAACATGAACAACCTTGAACGGGCCCTCCCACATGGGAGAGAGCTTGTGTAGTCCCTCCCTGGAGAAAACCCGCCTGAGCACGAGGTCTCCTACCTCGAGAGTTCTGGGGCGGATGTTGCGGCAGTGATATCATCGCAGTGCTTGTTGGTACCTCAGTGCTCGCAGCGCGGCTTCTTGGCGACGTTCCTCCCCCAGCACGAGGTCCATCCCCCGCATGGCGTCCTGCTGCGCCTCGTCGAACGCCAGGACCCGCGCGGAGCGACGTCTGACCTCGTGAGGGAGGACCGCTTCGGCTCCGTAGACCAGGAAGAACGGGGTCTCTCCAGTCGGCTTGGTCGCGGTTGTGTGGATGGAGCACAACACGGACTGAAGCTCATCGTACCAACCTCTGCCGCAGGCCTCCAGCTTCTTCTTGAACGTCCTGGTCTTGAGGCCCCTCAGGACCTCTGCGTTGGCTCGCTCGGCCTGGCCGTTGCTTCGGGGGTGCGCCACCGAAGCGTAGCATATCTGCGTTCCAAGGTTAGCACAGTATGTTTTGAAGAGGTTACTGGTGAACTGCAAACCATTGTCTGTGATGATGTGGTTCGGCACCCCGAACCGGCTCATGATGCCCCTGATGAACTTGACCGCGGAACCCGCGGGGATGGTGCGGACGGCCTCTACTTCAGCCCACTTGGTGAACTTGTCCACGGCGACGTAGAGGTAGCGGTAGCCCCCTGGCGCCCGAGGAAACGGGCCCAGGATGTCCAGCCCCCAGACTGCGAATGGCCACGAAAGGGGTATAGTCTGCAGGCCTCCTGCCGGCTGATAGATTTGCTTGGCGTGGAACTGGCAGGCCTCACAAGCTTTCACGAGTTCGACGGCGTCATTGAGTGCGGTGGGCCAATAAAACCCACTGCGGAACGCCTTGCCGACGAGGGTCCGTGATGATGAATGATGTCCACAGTCTCCGTCGTGTATATCTTCCAGCAGTTCCTTTCCTTGCTCCCTGGAGATGCAGCGCAGGGATACATCGTTTGGTCGCTTCCGGTAGAGCTCTCCATCCTTGATGCAGTATGCCGTGGCCTGCCGTGCCACACGCTCCGCTTCCTCCTCCTTCTCCGGCAGGGTCCCTTGTGTTAAGTAACTCTGGAGCTCCATGATCCAGCACCCCTCCTGAGGTTCCATCGTTAGGAGCAGGCATGCTCCTGAGGCCGGGCCACAGACCGGGGCTCCTGAGGCAGGTGGCTGGGGGAGCTCCTCCCGAGGCTGAGCCGTGTTTGACAATGACGGCGGGGCTGAGGGCTTGAAGAGCCACTCCTCGAAGACGTCAGGCTCCTGAGGTAACCGCCTGGACGCTCGTTTGGCGATGTCGTCGGCCTCCTGATTGGTGCCACGGGGCACATGCTGCAACTCCAACCCCCAGAACTGCTTCTCCATCCCGCGGACCTCCGCAAGGTAGGCTTCCATGTGCTCATCTTTCGGCTCGTACACCTTGTTGGAGAAATTGACGAGGAGCTGTGAATCGCCCTTGATGGTGAGGCGTTTCACCCCCAGGGCAACTGCGGCCTTCAAGCCCGCTATTAAACCTTCATACTCCTCTATGTTGTTGGAGACCTTTTCACCTTGCTGGAAACAGAGTTGTACAACGTAGTAGAGCTTGTCTTGAGTGGGCGATATAAGCACCGCCCCAGCCCCAGCGCCATGCCTAGAGAACGCCCCATCGAAGTACATGACCCAGCCTTCTGGCGCCTCGCTTCCCGGGGAGAGGGACCGATCATCGTCGGCCTTGAGGCCTGGTGCCTCCATCCATTCTGCCACAAAATCCGCTAATGCTGCTCCCTTGATGACTCTGGTCGTGCTGAATTCGAGCTGAAACGCTTGCAGTTCTATGTTCCACTCAGCGACCCTTCCAGCTGAGTTAGGGCTCCTGAGCACTCTCTCAAGGGGTATGACGAGACGACCTTGATGGGGTGACCCTGAAAATAGTGCCACAGCTTGCCCGAGGCCACTAGTAGCGCGAGGAGGAGCTTCTGAGGCATGGGGTACCGTGCCCTCGCGTCCCGCAACACCGTGCTGACGAAGTACACTGGGCTCAACGAGGCTGGGTGCGTCAGTGCTGGTGGCGCCCTCCGGAGACCGTGGCGCCTCCTGAGGCGATGAGGCCTCCTGAGGCTGGCCATCTAGGAGAGGGGCCTCTTCTACCTCTGGTGCACTCCTCTACGGTGGCTGATCCTCCTCAGCCGCGGTGGCGGTTTCTGTGGGCCTTCCTTGTTCCTGTTTTGCCTTGTCCCGGTCTGCTGCTGTGGTTCTGATTCGACGCTCCTCCCTAACCGCCACCAAGGCTGCGCTAGCGGAGTAGGGAGTGGCGGCGAGGTAAAGCACTAGGGGCTCTTGAGGGCGCGGAGCCACCATGACCGGAGGGCTGGTCAGGTATCTCTTGAGATCCTGGAACGCCTTGTCGGCTTCTTCAGTCCATTCAAAGGGCCCCTTTTTCTTCATTAGCTGGAAGAAGGGCAGCGCTCGCTCCCCCAACTTGGAGATGAAGCGCCCTAGCGCGGTCACACGCCTAGTGAGCTTCTGCATTTCTCTGAGGGTCTTTGGCGGGCTCATGTCCTCGACCGCCTTGACCTTTTTCGGGTTAGCCTCGATGCCTTGGTAGGACACGAGGAAACCCAAGAGCTTGCCTGAGGGGACTCCGAACACACACTTCTCTGGGTTGAGCCGCAGGTTCACTGCGTTGAGGCTCGCGAAGGTTTCCTCCAGGTCTTGTATCAGGGTCCTGGCCTCCCGAGACTTCACCACAATGTCATCGACGTAAGCCTCAACATTCTTCCCGAGCTGCAGGCCCAAGGTGATGTGCATCAGCCGCTGAAAGGTCGCCCCTGCGTTACGCAGCCCGAATGGCATGCATGTGTAGCAGTACACCCCACATGGGGTTAGGAAGGCTGTCTTTTCGACGTCTTGTACCGCCATCTTGATCTGGTGATACCCAGAGAAGGCATCCAAGAAGCATAGCAGGTCGCATTCTGCGGTGGAATCGACGATCTGGTCAATGCGGGGGAGCGGGAACGGATCTTGCAGGCATGCCTTGTTGAGGTTGGTGAAGTCGACACACATGCGCTCCTTACCTCCCTTCTTTGGCACAACGACAGGGTTGGCCAACCAATCTGGGTATCAGACCTCGCGAATGACCCCAGCAGCTTCTAGTTTGCGGGTCTCTTGGACGATGAAGGCCTGCTTTTTTGTGGACTGCCGCCTTGCCTTCTGCTTCACAAGGCGCACGTGGGGGCACACGTTGAGGTGATGCTCGATTACGCTCCTAGGGATCCCCGCCAACTGGTCAGGCTCCCAAGCGAATACCTTCTTGTTTGCGCGCAAGAACCTGACCAGGGCCTCCTCCTGCTCAGGCTCGAGGTTGGCGCCTATGGTGAAAGTGGCATTGGTGGACCCGTCCTCATCGACGGGTATCTGCTTGGTTTCTGCCTTGTCTTGCGTGAACAACTGTTTCTTCTTGGCGGGTGCAGCCCCCTTGGGCTCGGGGGTCTCCGAGTCGGCGGGCTGTGCCGACACCGCCGTCTTGAAGGCGAGCTTGAGCACTCGCAGCGCGTCTCTGGTGTCCTCATGCACGGTGAGGACACCGCTGCTCCCGGGCATCTTCATGAGGTTGTACGCCGGGTGTGTCGCGGCCATGAACTGGGCCAGCGCTGGGTAGCCGAGGATGGCGTTGTAGGGGAGGCTGATGGGGACGATATCAAAGTCGACCAGCTCCGTGCGGAAGTTGTTGTAGGTGCCGAAGGTTATTGGGAGCCGGATCTGTCCCAAGGAGCTGGATGATCCGCCCCCAACGCCTGAGAAGGGCCGGCTGGGTTGCAGCCGTTCCAGGGGTATGCAGAGGAGGTTGAAGGCCTCAACCGAGAGCACGCTGAGGCCCGCACCGCCATCGATGAGACTTATGGTGACGGCCACCTGGCAGATGGTGGGGGTGCACAGCATGGGGAGCGCACCCAAGCAGGCCGAGTTGGAGGGGTGGCCCTCCGAGCTGAAGGTCAGGCCGGCCTTGGGAACCGCCCGGTCCGGGAGAGCCCCCTGCCGCGTGGAAGCGGCGCTGACCTGGCGGATGAACGGCTTGACGCAGTGACTTGTAGGCGGCGCCTGCGAGCCGCCCAGGAGGGCCGCGACGACCGACGGTGTTGGTGTAGCGTGGTGGGCGGGGAAGAGGCTGTGGAGCTCTTCCCAAGAGGCCATGGAGGCTGCCGGCAGGTGGAGCAGCCATGCGCGTGGAGCGCCGGTGAGTGCCGTGGGGAGCCAGTTGGCTATGACCCTATCGTCACCTCCAGCTTTGAGGATGGCCTCCTCGTACGCCAGCAAGAAGGCCAGCGGATCAGTCGCGCCGCTGCAGTGCGGCAGCGTCATTGGCTTGAACTTGTCCGGCCACCGTACACGTTGCAGGGCTGGGGCCAGGGCTCGGAGCCCCCTGGCCCCCGTGCTGGCGCCGGCGGCCGGAGCGGGCGACGCGCTACTCATCGCGAGGCAGGTCATGGCGGTGGCGCAAGGGAAACTCCGATGCACCCCTACTTGGCGCGCCAAATGTCGAATTTTGGGTTCCGGCAGACCCTTGAGGTTCGAACACTGGGATGCGCGCGGAGATTTCGCCTTCTACCTACCTGCACCCCTCCGCCTCGCTAAGATCTAAGCTATGGAAAGAACAACACAAGAGACACAGGTTTTATACTGGTTCGGGCCACCATCGTGGTGTAATACCCTACTCCAGTGTGTGGTGTGGTGGATTGCCTCTTGGGCTGATGGTGATGAGCAATACAAGGAAGAACAGCCTCGCGAGGGTTTGTTCTTGGCTGGGGGGATGAACTGCTAGGAGGAGTTCAGTCACCCTTCTCTCTCTCTCTCTGTGTGGTGCCACTCGATCCGATCCTAGCTAGTTTCCGGGTTGGCCAATTCTAGATCCCCCCTACCCTGGGGGTGGCTAGTCCTATTTATAGGCAAAGGCCCTGGGCCTCTTTCCAAATATTGAGCAGGAAGGGCGCCAAGAATTGGCCATTTTGAAGGGGAACATCTGGTACACTTATCCTGACTAAAGTTGGTCCTCGCCTGCCAAAGGCTCTGGCGGTGACGCTGGCTTGGGCTCCACAATGACTTCCTTCCTGCCGTTGGGCTGGTCTTAGTCTTGTTGCACCGAAACGGGTGCCTCTGCTTGATGCTCTCGCCTGCGCTTGCTCCCTTTGCACCAAAGAGGAAAGGAGGACACTGTGCGGGCTGGCGCCCGCCTGGCACCCTTGGTCGTCATGGCTTGCGTCACGGGCACGTCGTGAGGTACCCCGCTTTGATCTCTCCGCCTCCTTGCGAGCCAGCCTGATGAGGCCGTGCTTGAGGAAGCTCTGTGTCGTCCGCCCCGCGAGGCTTGACCCCTCGCGAGGGTCTTGGGTCTGTGTTGATGAAGATGGGCTGTGCTGGGCCCCTCCTCGAGCCACGCCGCAGGCCGCAGGAGGCAAGTCTGGGGACCCCCGTTCCCAGAACGCCGACACCCTCTGATTATGAACATGAATATGATTTGTGAGTAGTTACATTTGTTCCAGAGGACATGGGAGAAGTCTTGCTATAAGTAGTCATGTGAATTTGGTATTCGTTCGATATTTTGATGAGATGTATGTTGTCTCCCCTCTAGTGGTGTCATGTGAACATCGACTACATGAAACTTCACCATTGTTTGGGCCTAGAGGAAGGCATTGGGAAGTAATAAGTAGATGATGGGTTGCTAGAGTGACAGAAGCTTAAACCCTAGTTTATGTGTTGCTTCTTAAGGGGCTGACTTGGATCCATATGTTTCATGTTATGGTTAGGTTTACCTGAATACTTCTATTGTAGTTGCAGATGCTTGCAATAGGGCTTAATCATAAATGGGATGCTTGTCCAAGGAAGGACAGTACCCAAGCACCGGTCCACCCACATATCAAATTATCAAAGTACCGAATGCGAATCTTATGAGCGTGATGAAAACTAGCTTGACGATAATTCCCATGTGTACTCGGGAGCGCTTTCCTTTATATAAGAGTTTGTCCAGGCTTGTCCTTTGCTACAAAAAGGATTGGGCCATCTTGCTGCACCTTATTTACTTTTACTATTTGTTACCCGTTACCAATTACCTTATCACAAAACTATCTCTTACCAATAATTTCAGTGCTTGCAGAAAATACCTTGCTGAAAACCGCTTATCATTTCCTTCTGCTCCTTGTTGGGTTCGACACTCTTACTTATCAAAAAGGCTACGATACTTCCCCTACACTTGTAGGTCATCAGCGGCACCTCCAGCGGCACCACTTCGGGATCCGCGCCAGCACCTGGGGCACCTCCTTCCCTCTCATAGGGAGGCGCACCCGGCGCCCTCCTCGGACAGGGCTTGGGGGCTCTCTTCTGGTGGGCCTCAGACCTGGCCAACATCACGAGGGAGGCGCTCAGGCACCACGTGGAGGCATGCTTCGCGACATGTTTCCCTCAGGAGGATACCGGGTGAAGAGCGCCCGGCTCTCAGGAGTTCATCACCAAGGCATCTCAGGAGCTTCAGGAAGCAAGAGAAATACGCGGTGACCGCCGCCCACCTGGCGTCGCTCCCCACCCAGGCGAGGGTGGTGAGCTGCGCGTCTGCGTCGACATCCCAGGGCTCAACATGGCCGCATCTCAGGAGCACTTCTGGCCTTCGCGTGCTGGTTAGTGGGAGGGCCTGCCTCATAGCTACGTTCGCATGCCGTTCAGCCTGCCGAGCGTGGCTGCCACCCTCCAGCGCAACCTGCGGAGCATCCTAGCAGGCCAGGAGGCCAGGCATCACGCGGTCCTGGCAGAGATGGAGACGATCCTCCGGAGGCCACCTGAGCCTCCAGAGCCTCCCGAGGCTCAGGGCCCTAGTGGCTCGTGAGAAGCAACTTCTTCGCTACATGTCTTCAGCTACCCCGACACCCCTTCGGCAACCAAACCAGGTGACATCTTTCCAAGTTCATTTTGCAGGGAGCTCCCCCTGGGCTGCATCATCCCCAGGCCACTCGGGTCCATCCCTCTTGCAGCATGTATCTGCTTACATCTTCAGTTCACTCTGCTGGGAGCGCCCCTCGGGCTGCATTAACCCCAGGCCACTCGGGTCCGACCCAGTGGCATGTATCGTTCTCGCATTTACCTAAGCTAGTTGCTTTTCATGCGTAATCTATCTATGGATATCACTTGCTCGATTGTCACCTACCGTGGGAGCCGCACGCCGATTGTCATTCTTCAGGATCTTTTGCATTAGAAGGCTACGCAAGATGTCTGTGCTCGGGCCCGTCCCTGTAGTGTCGATAAATCCAACGGCTGAGCTCAGTCTGGTGGGCCGACCCCGTTCACGTCAGCTCCTATGGTCGTTGGTGCTTGGCCTTCTCGTGCGATAGCCTCAGGAAATCCACTCAGCGCGGGTTGTCTAACCATCTCGCAGGAATGACACAGCCATCAAGAATCAAGACCAGGCGCAACCCGCCTTGAGGTAGGGCCTCATGAGTCCCGCGCTGGCTCATGGGTGCCCAGATACGCCTCGTCCAGCCCTGCCATGCGAGCCACGTGTCAGGGCAGAGCTGTACACACCCCGGGGGCTCTCCGCAGTAGGGAGTCCCCTCCCACAAGCTAGTGACGGACCAACGATCACCGCGGCAATTTCTGCCCCTCCTCGCGCTAAACCGCAGGAACCTCCTAAGGACTACAGCGGGCGGTACCGCGGACTCTCTCTCTTCTCCCATGCAATTCGCTTGCGCGTTAAAAGGGGGCTCCTGAGCATCGCAACTCAGGATCTCTTACTGGTTCTCCAGCCCTCATCCCCTGACCTTGACCACGATATCATGACCTGGCATACCAGCGGCGGCTGAGCTCGCTCGAGGGCCAGGACCTGAGGACGTAGAGCACCAGGAAGAACATGGAGAAGAGGGGGAGGCCTGCACGGGCCTAACCTAGCTACCCTGCAGCGGCCGACACCCAAGCCTGGTGCGGCACGAGAAGTCGGCTCTGGAACGCCAAGATTAGTCTTGTACCTGGACCAACCAAGTGCCACGACATAAGATTCTCGCCTTTTCGCTACCCTACTGCGGCAACATCGCCTCCCTTTCCCATCCTCAGGTAGCTGCTTGCATGCTAAAGGGGACCTCTTGAGCATCGCGTATCAGGAGCTCTTACTGGATCTCGAGCCGCTCACCTCCTGGCCTTGACCACGACATCGCGACCTGGCGTACCAGTGACGGCCGTAGCCTGCCTGGGGACCAGGACCTGTCAGCATAGAGCACCAAGATGCCGCGGGATTGGAAAGGGGAGACCGAGCCTCAGCAGGACATGTGCTCGCAAATTTTCACAATAAGGATAATATCAACAAAAGGCATTATAGACGCTTTACACACCCCCACGGGGTCCGTTTCGATTCCTCGCAGGGAACAAAAGGAAGGGAATTCCTAGGAGCTCTATCTACACGCGCCAAACGCCGCCGACGCCATCATCAACAGGGGGCACGGAAGGCCCGCGCCAACCCCATCCAGATCAACGACGGCGGCGGCCAGACGCGGCGGCCTTGCTCCGGGCCCAACGAGAGCTCGGGGGCACATAGTTGTCATCGCTCATCTCCGGAGACTCCACAAGCTCGGGAGAGTCGCTGGACCACCAGGAGTCACCACTGTCATTGGAGGAGCTGCGGGCGAGGCCAGCGGCAGGCCCGGCGCCCGCCGCTGCGCCGTCCTGGCGACCCCCTTCAGGGCAGCACTCCAAGCAGCGACCTTCCTCGTCGAAGACCTTGAAGAACAGCGTGGAGGTGCCATCATAATCGAAGTGAATGGCGTGGGCGCCGTACGCGCGGTAGGCTCGGGCGAACTGGCCCCAGCCATGAGTCATGAAGATCCTCCCGGAGGCGACGACTTCAACTTCTGCTCCAGTCGCCGGGGCGTCGTAGTCAGCGTGCTGCAGCCAAAGCTCGAGAGGGCCCCTCGGCGGCATCTCGACGGTGAAGAACTGCGGAAGGCGAATCCAAGTTCTTGGAGGCATAACCGCCCACAGCACGAACTCGTGCGAGGTATCCGCAACATGGACCCCTGGGGCGACGGCGTGCGCCTTCGTGGCACGGCGGCCACGGCCCTGGCACGGGCGGCGGCGGTCATCGCTCCTCCCTCCGGAACCCTCGACACAAGCGTACAAGGGCAACGGGTACCCAGGAGGTGGCTTCTCATACCACGGCCGTGACTACCGGCCTCAAGACCATCTCGCGGCGATGGGACCTCCTTTTCTTCGGCAGGAGCAGCTCGGGTTCGTTGAGAGGAGTCTTGCCCTTCTCCGTGGCCGAGAACCTCCATATCGGCGCCATGACTACACCAGCGAGGAGTGGAACAAGGAAGGAGAAGAAGCAAGAGAAGCAAGGAAGAGATGGGTGATGGGGGATCCGCCCCCACTTCCCATTTATAGCCAAGGGGAGGCTAACCGCCGGCCTCCATGATCCAAGGTAACAATGATTTTTTCTGCATGCGGCAAGGACCCGTCAAGTCGGGCAGTTGCCGAGGCTGCGTGGGGAAGCGGAGACGCCCACGTACAACCAGTCGCCATGCGCCAACCGTGGCCGCAGGCTGATGGGGCCCTCGGCGCTCGACGCTTGCCCTTTAGCTTCGACTCGAAGCCAAGCCTCAGCGCACCTTGGGCCCGGGGGCTACTGTCGGCGTTCTAGGAACGGGGGTCCCCAGACTTGCCTACCTGCGGCCCGCAGCGTGGCTCCACTAGTGGCCCCGTATGGCCCATCTTCACCAGCAAACATTCAAGACCCTCGCGAGGGGCCAAGCCTCGTGAGGTGGATGACGCAAGACCTCCTCAGGGGCGGCCTCACTGACGGTGTCCTAGACTAGGGGGTACCCACCATGTTGTCTCCCGATCAGTTAGATTGGGCCGAGGACCCCCATGGCCGTATACTCATGGGCCAGTTTGGACAACCAATGTATACACGAGGAAGATTCCATAAGACTTGGTGATCAAGACAAGGACTCCTCCCACAGGCGTATTCGACTAGGACTCCTGTTATCCTATGCCTCTGGTGCATTATATAAACCGTGGCTAGACTAGTTGATAGATATGCTAGATCATTATGACATTACTCATCATACCTCTAGGGTTTAGACCACAACATATGATCTCGAGGTAGATCAACTCTGTACTTGATACTCCATTGATATAAACAAGAGCAGGACGTAGGGTTTTACCTCCATAGAGAGGGCCTGAACCTAGGTAAAAACACCGTGTTCATCGTCCCTGTTACCATTGATCCTAAATCCACAGCTCGGGACCCCCTACCCCGAGATCTGGCGGTTTTGACACCGACAATGGTGCTTTCATTGAGAGTTCCGCTGTGTGATCGGCAAAAAGATCAATGCCTCGCCTGCAGATCAACTGCCACGTCGATGTCTTCGTTGCCGCCTCGACTGATCACGTTGGCTTGACCAAGGACTGTGCCCTACCTCCAATCATCATGTTCGGACAAGGGTCTTCATCAACATCAACTCCGATCTCTATCAAGATCATGGAGGAATCATCCATGGAACTCGGGGGCTCGACATCAACATTACCCTCGTGCGACCATGCTGTTTTTCTAAATAGCAAACTTATATCCCCTGCCACCACCTCCTCGAGCATCACTTTGATGATTTATTTGGTGGAATTGTGCAGAATTAAGTCTACAACAACCATGCAAAAATTTCGTCGAGTTCCGATGGAGGAATCTCTGGCAATCTACGATATACCGGAGCCCTGTCAAATCTGGACGGGAATCTGGACAAGTTTAGGGCGTGGTTTCCAGAGCCCAACTCGGAGGTCCTTTGGAAGATCCAACAGTTCATCTGCTACAGAATCCCCATATCTACCACCCCTCCAAATTTCAGATCGATCCAACGGTTCAAACTCTGGGAACCATCCGATGAGTGGACCAATTTTCGGATCTGTTTTCTGCGCGAATAAGAATCCGGCCCGAGTTCATGTTTCTTAAGGAACGGGATATTGGACAACCCTTTCGAAGGAATTTTTTCTAGGGTATTGTGCATTGTTTTTAAACACGTACCCATAAAATTTTAAGCCTCCTCCGAGGTAATCTTCATCGTCACGCTGGTGTCAAACCAGTCCGGCAATATTGCTCCACGGCTGCCGACCTGCGCTAGACACGTCGCCGCTTTGTTCAGTCGAGCTCAACTTCTTCGGATCATCATCTCGGCGAGCCGAACAAGAGTTCGGAATCGCAAAGGATAAATAATCACCAACATTGCCACCCCACGGATCACATGGAGCAGGCACACCAGCATCGCCGCATGGTCACTTCATCAAGCCGGCATTGGCTGCGTCACAAATTACAACATGCATCGGCATGGCCGCATTGTTGCTTCTTCAAGCCGATGTCCATCATGCCAAACTACTTCAACACCTCGGCTGACACGGTAGCTGCAACGTCTCCTTACCGACCTGCTCCGTCACCTCGGCTGGACCGGGGGCTACACCATATCTTCATCAAACCTACTTCGGTGGCTTCGTGCTACCTCTTGAACACTGCGTTGGTTTTCCCTTGAAGAGGAAAGGGTGATGCAGGAGAGCAGCGTAAGTATTTCCCTCAGTTTTTGAGAACCAACGTATCAATCCAGTAGGAGGCCACGCATGAGTCCCTCACACCTACACAAACAAATAAACTCCTCGCAACCAACATGATAAAGGGGTTGTCAATCCCTTCACGGTCACCTACGAGAGTGAGATCTGGTAGATATGATAAGATAATTTTTTTCGTATTTTTATGATAAAGAGAAATAAAGATACAAGTAAAATAAATGGCAAAGGAAATAACGAAGTATTGGAAGATTAATATGATGGAGAATAGACCCGGGGGCCATAGGTTTCACTAGAGGCTTCTCTCAAGAGCATAAGTATTACGGTGGGTGAACAAATTACTATTGTGCAATTGATAGAATTGAGCATAGTTATGAGAATATCTAGGTATGATCATGTATATATGCATCATGTCCGACACAAGTAGACCGACTCCTGCCTGCATCTACTACTATTACTCCACACATGGACCTCTATCCAGCATGCATATAGAGTATTAAGTTCAAGAGAACAGAGTAACGTTTTAAGCAAGATGACATGATGTAGAGGGATAAACTCATGCAATATGATATAAACCCCATCTTGTTATCCTCGATGGCAACAATACAATACGTGCCTTGCTGCCCCTACTGTCACTGGGAAAGGACACCGCAAGATTGAACCCAAAGCTAAGAACTTCTCCCATTGCAAGAAAGATCAATCTAGTAGGCCAAACCAAACTGATACTTTGAAGAGACTTGCAAAGATAACCAATCATACATAAAAGAATTCAGAGAAGATTCAAATATTGCTCACAGATAAACTTGATCATAAACCCACAATTCATCAGTCTCAACAAACACACCGCAAAAGAAGATTACATCGAATAGATCTCCACAAGAGAGGGGGAGAACTTTGTATTGAGATCCAAAAAGAGAGAAGAAGCCATCTAGCTAATAACTACGAACCCGTAGGTTTGAAGCAAACTACTCACACTTCATCGGAGAGGCTATAGTGTTGATGTAGAAGCCCTCCGTGATTGATACCCCCTCCGACGGAGCTCCGGAAAAGCCCCCAAGATGGGATCTCATGGATACAGAAAGTTACAGCGGTGGAATTAGGGTTTTGGCTCTGTATCTGGTACTTTGGGGTACATAGGTATATGTAGGAGGAAGGAGTACGTCGGTGGAGCAACGTGGGCCCCACGAGGGTGGAGGGGGCGCCTGGGGGGGGGGGAGGGTAGGTGCGCCCCCTACCTCGTGCCTTCCTCGTTGATTGCTTGACGTAGGGTCCAAGTCCTCTGGATCATGTTCGTTCCAAAAATCACGTTCCTAAAGGTTTCATTCCATTTGGACTCCGTTTGATATTCTTTTTCTGCGAAACCCTAAAATAGGCAAAAAAACAGCAATTCTGGGCTGGGCCTCCGGTTAATAGGTTAGTCCCAAAAATAATATAAAAGTGTATAATAAAGCCCAATAATGTCCAAAACAGGATATAAAATAGCATGGAACAATAAAAAATTATAGATACGTTGGAGACGTATCAAGCATCCCCAAGCTTAATTCCTGCTCGTCCTCGAGTAGGTAAATGATAAAAACAGAATTTTTGATGTGGAATGCTACTTAGTATAATTTCAATGTAATTCTCTTGATTGTGGTATGAATATTCAGATCCGAAAGATTCAAGACAAAAGTTTAATATTGACATAGAAATAATAATACTTCAAGCATACTAACTAAGCAATTATGTCTCTTCAAAATAACATGGCCAAAGAAAGTTATCCCTACAAAATCATATAGTCTGGCTATGCTCCATCTTCACCACACAAAGTATTCAAATCATGCACAACCCCAACGACAAGCCAAGCAATTGTTTCATACTTTTGGTGTTCTCAAACTTTTTCAATCTTCACAGAATACATGAGCGTGAGCCATGTACATAGCACTATAGGTGGAATAGAATGGTGGTTGTGGAGAAGACAAAAAGGGAGAAGATAGTCTCACATCAACTAGGTGTATCAACGGGCTATGGAGATGCCCATTAATAGGTATCAATGTGAGTGAGTAGGGATTGCCATGCAACGGATGCACTAGAGCTATAAGTATATGAAAGCTCAACAAAATAAACCAAGTGGGTGTGCATCCAACTCGCTTGCTCTCGAAGACCTAGGGCATTTTGAGGAAGCCGATCATTGGAATATACAAGCCAAGTTCTATAATGAAAAATTCCCACTAGTGTATGAAAGTGATAGCATATGAGACTCTCTATCATGAAGATCATGGTGCTACTTTGAAGCACAAGTGTGGAAAAAAGATAGTAGTATTGCCCCTTTTTATTTATTCTTCTTTTGGCCTTCTTTTTTTTGTTTGGCCTTTCTTTTTTTGGGACAATACTCTATGAATGATGATCATCACACTTCTATTTATTTACATCTCAATGATTACAACTCGATACTAGAACAAAGTATGACTCTATATGAATGCTTCCGGCGGTGTACCCGGATAGCAATGATGCATGAGTGACTTATATGAAAGAATTATGAACGGTGGCTTTGCCACAATAAAAATGTCAACTACATGATCATGAGAAGCAATATGACAATGATGGAGCATGTCATAGCAAACGGAATGGTGGAAAGTTGCATGGCAATATATCTCGGAATGGCTATGGAAATGTCATGATAGGTAGGTATGGTGGCTGTTTTGAGGAAGGTATATGGTGGGTGTATGATATCGGCGAAAGGTGCGCGGTATTAGAGAGGCTAGCAATGGTGTAAGGGTGAGAGTGCATATAATCCATGGACTCAACATTAGTCATAAATAACTCACATAATTATTGCAAAAATCTATTAGTTATCGAAGAAAAGTACTACGCGCATGCTCCTAGGGGGATAGATTGGTAGGAAAAGACCATCGCTCGTCCCCGACCGCCACTCATAAGGAGGACAATCAATAAATACATCATGCTCCGACTTCTTAACACAACGGTTCACCATACGTGCATGCTACGGGAATCACAAACTTCAACACAAAATTTCTCAAATTCAAAACTACTCAACTAGCAAGACTCTAATATCACCATCTCCATATCTCAAAACAATTGTCAAGTTTCAAACTTCTCATAGTATTCAACACACTCATAAGAAAATTTTATTATTAATCTTGAATGCCTAACATAATTAAAGAAAATTACCATGCTGTTTTTTAGGACTCTCAAAATAATCTATGTGAAGCATGACATAACAATGGTTTCCATAAAACAAATCCACCAACGTGCTCTAAAAGATATAAGTGAAGCACTAGAGCAAAAACTATATAACTCAAAAGATATAAGTGAATCACATAGAGTATTCTAACAATTTCCGAATCGTGAGTGTCTCTCTCAAAAAGGTGTGTGCAGAAAAGATGATTGTGGAAAACTAAAAAATAAATATTGAAGTAATACAAGACGCTCCAAGCAAAACACATATCATGTGGTAAATAAAAATATAGCTCCAAGTAAAGTTACCGATAGAAGCAGACGAAACAGGGGATGCCTTCCGGGAGATCCCCAAGCTTTGGCTTTCAGGTGTCCCTAGATTATATTGGGGGTGCCATGGGAATCCCCAAGCTTAGGCTCTTGCCACTCCTTGTTCCATAATCCATCAAATCTTTACCCAAAACTTGAAAACTTCACAACACAAAACTTAAAGTAGAAAATCTCGTGAGCTCCGTTAGCGAAAGAAAACAAAACACCACTTCAAGGTACTGTAATGAACTCATTATTTATTTATATTGGTGTTAAACCTACTTTATTCCAACTTCTATATGGTTTATAAACTATTTTACTAGCCATAGATTCATCAAAATAAGCAAACAACACACGAAAAACAGAATCTGTCAAAAACAGAACAGTCTGTAGTAATCTGTAGCTAACGCAAGATCTGGAACCCCAAAAATTCTAAAATAAATTTCTGGACGTGAGGAATTTATCTATTAATCATCTTCAAAAATAATTAACTAAATAGCACTTTCCAAATAAAAATGGAAGCAGTTCTCGTGAGCACTAAAGTTTCTGTTTTTTACAGCAACATTAAAAAGACTTTCCCCAAGTCTTCCCAACGGTTCTACTTGGCACAAACACTAATTAAACACAAAAACCCAACGAAAACATAGGCTAGATAAATTATTTATTTAATAACAGCAAGGAAAAATATTGAGTTGTCTCCCCACAAGCGCTTTTCTTTAAAGCCTTATAGCTAGGCATAAGATTTCAACGATGCTCACATGAGAGACAAGAATTCAAGCACAAAGAGAGCATCATAAAACACGTGACAAACACATCTAAGTCTAACATACTACCTATTTACAGGCATCTTATAGGAAACAAATTTTCAAGGTAAGCAAAAACTAGCACATGCAAGGAAGCGGAAAGAAACAATAACAATGTCAACATAACGAGAGGTAATTTAGTAACATGAAAATGTCTACCACCATATTTTCCTCTCTCATAATAATTACATGTAGTATCATAAGCAAATTCAACAACATAGCTATCACATAAAATACTTTCAACACGATCCACATGCATGCAAAGTTGACACTCTTCCAAAATAGTGGGATTAACATTAACTAAAGTCATGACATCTCCAAACCCACTTTTATCAAAAATTTCATAAGATTGAACATTCTACAAATATGTGGGATCTAAAGTTGACACTCTTCCAAACCCACTTTCAATAATATTGCAAACACTATTATCAATCTCATATTCATCATGGGGTTTAAATAAATTTTCAAGATCACAAGAAGAATCACCCCAATCATGATCCTTGCAACAAGTAGAGGTCATAGCAAAACTAGCATCCCCAAGCTTAGGGTTTTGCATATTATTATCACAATTTATATCAATAGAATTTATACTATCATCATTGCAATCATGCTTTTTATTCAAAGATCCATCGGGAATCACTCCATAAGGTACTTTATCACAATTTTCAGATTCACGAATTTCAAGCAAACCTTCATAAAGATAATCTAGTGCACGAAACTCACTAGCAATTGGTTCATTATAATTGGATCTATTAAAAAGATTAGCAAGCGGATGGGGATCCATAGATCTTAGGTTCTCTGTTTAGTAATAAATAAACAATTATTCCAACCAAACTAGCAAACGAGCCAAGTAAGACATCAAAGCAAATGGAAAGACGAACAGAAGAAGGGCGAATAAAATGGCAAGGGTGAAGTGGGGGGAGGAAACCGAGAGGAAAATGGAAAATAATGTAATGCGGGAGATAAGGGTTAGTGATGGGTACTTGGTATGTTGACTTTTGCGTAGACTCCCCGACAACAGCGGCAGAAATCCTTCTTGCTATCTCTTGAGCACTACGTTGGTTTTCCCTTGAAGAGGAAAGGGTGATGCAGCAGAGCAGAGTAAGTATTTTCCCCAGTTTTTGAGAACCAAGGTATCAATCCAGTAGGAGGCCACACACGAGTCCATCGCACCTACACAAACAAATAAACTCCTCGCAACCAACGCGATAAAGGGGTTGTCAATACCTTCACAGTCACCTACGAGAGTGAGATCTGGTAGATATGATAAGATAATTTTTTTGGTATTTTTATGATAAAGAGAAATAAAATGCAAGTAAAATAAATGGCAAAGGAAATAACTAAGTATTGGAAGATTAATATGATGGAGAATAGACCCCGGGGCCATAGGTTTCACTAGAGGCTTCTCTCAAGAGCATAAGTATTACGGTGGGTGAACAAATTACTATTGAGCTACTGACAGAATTGAGCATAGTTATGAGAATATCTAGGTATGATCATGTATATAGGCATCACGTCCGAGACAAGTAGACCGACTCCTGCCTGCATCTACTACTATTACTCCACACATGGACCTCTATCCAGCATGCATCTAGAGTATTAAGTTCAAGAGAACAGAGTAACACTTTAAGCAAGATGACATGATGTGGAGGAATAAACTCATGCAATATGATATAAACCCCATCTTGTTATCCTCGATGGCAACAATACAATACGTGCCTTGCTGCCCCTACTGTCACTGGGAAAGGACACCGCAAGATTGAACCCAAAGCTAAGCACTTCTCCCATTGCAAGAAAGATCAATCTAGTAGGCCAAACCAAACTGATAATTCAAAGAGACTTGCAAAGATAACCAATCATACATAAAAGAATTCAGTGAAGATTCAAATATTGTTCATAGATAAACTTGATCATAAACCCACAATTCATCAGTCTCAACAAACACACCGCAAAATAAGATTACATCGAATAGATCTCCACAAGAGAGGGGGAGAACTTTGTATTGAGCTCCAAAAAGAGAGAAGAAGCCATCTAGCTAATAACTATGGACCCGTAGGTCTGAAGCAAAGTACTCACACTTCATCGGAGAGGCTATGGTGTTGATGTAGAAGCCCTCCGTGATCGATACCCCCTCTGACGGAGCTACGGAAAAGGCCCCAAGATGGGATCTCGTGGATACAGAAAGTTACGGTGGTGGCATTAGGGTTTTGGCTCCGTATCTGGTAGTTTGGGGGTACGTAGGTATATATAGGAGGAAGGAGTATGTCAGTGGAGCAACATGGGCCCCACGAGGGTGGAGGGCGCGCCTGGGGGTAGGTGCACCCCCTACCTCGTTGATTGCTTGACGTAGGTTCCAAGTCCTCTGGATCATGTTCGTTCCGAAAATCACATTCCTGAAGATTTCATTCCGTTTGGACTCTGTTTGATATTCTTTTTTCTGCGAAACCCTAAAATAGGCAAAAAAAACATCAATTCTAGGCTAGGCCTCTGGTTAATAGGTTAGTCCCAAAAATAATATAAAAGTGTATAATAAAGCCCAATAATGTCCAAAACAGGATATAAAATAGCATGGAACAATAAAAAATTATAGATACATTGGAGACGTATCACTTCGGCATCACCAGCCGACCTGCTTCGACTCATCGGCTGACAAGGAGGCTTCGACACCTCGGCTGGATCGGTGACTTTGCTATTTCTTCATCAACATACTCCGGTGACTTCGGTGTCACCAGCTGACCAACTTCGTCACGTTAGTTGGACCGGGGGCTTTGCCTCGGCGAGCCAACCTTTGCCAGCATCGCCATGTCGTTCCTTTATCACCTATCAGGCAATGGGTGTGCGGATCGAGTCCCAATTTTGGGAGTCACCTTTCTTTGGATTGCAACAACAAATAAACCAGGTGCTATTAATCCTAGTAATTTTTGCTTGTTTGGGTTTATTTTTCCCGAGGAATTATTACTCTGGTTTGTTCCATCATCTGTACATAGGTCTATCAAATGGTGGCCGCATTAACGACGGTCGCATGGTGGTTCGGCTTTGCGATGCCTTTACCACATCACGCCGATGCCCTGCATCGACTTTGACTTTGGCGCCAGGCCACATATCTTTAAAATAAATTATTTTGCATAAATTAATTACGCGAGGAGTTTTATATATTTATATTATTATTGTTAGCCTGCACTATTTTTCATGTGCAGGTAATGGACTTCGACTGCGTCAAGTGGTCTCTTCGGCAAGCAGACGCCGTCGCCCCAATCGGCTCGCGTGATCACCTTGCTGGTCGTGTTGCCATACCGACGTGTTCGGTTGCCTCGGGGACTTCGGCATCGTCGAGAGAGGTCTACCTCATTGAGTGTTCAACGTACAGGCCATGTTTCCTTTATTACTCACTTTGCATAAATTATTAATTATGCAACATTTTTTATTATTATTACTATTACCTTCGGTTTGCACTATTTCCTGTGCACAGGTAAATGATCCGGGTCGGGCAGTGTTGTCACCTCGGCTGGACTGGGGCCTTCGTCCTCACTTCATTAAACCATGCCGGGGACTTCGGTGTCACTCTTCGGCCTGAATTAGCCGTGCTATGTCACCACTCTGGAGTGTCGAGCTCTTCGCTCTGCCACCTCGGGACCGGCTTTGGGGCCAGGACCTCGTCCCGCCGTAAGCTCGGACCGTGTCATCAATGCCGAACACAATAACCAGCTAAGTCGCTTTTATGCTCAAGTTTGGAATTTTTAAATTTTATTTGGTTCGACCAAGCATTATACTTTTTTGGCAAAGAGTTATTTGTGAAAAATTTCCTTGTCAAAACTTTGTTTGTCACACACAAATTCAAATACCCCATTTACTTGCGGGCTTCTTTTATGAAGCGTTCCCTCTTGCATATGATTATACTTGACGGCTTCATTCCTTGTTCGTGTATTACGCCACAATATGCACCATGTTGACTTAAGTGTTCCGCAAGCTGGGTTGCCTAGCTCCTGTGCTTACCCCTACATTCCCGATTGTTCGGCTAGGCGGTAAAGGGAGCACCTCTGTGATTGTTACTACCGGGTCATCCGAGTTAGTACCTCAGACTGGGTGAATCCGAAAGCTAGCGCTCTTATTGTTTTGAATCATGGTCGGCACACAACGGAAATCATGAGTACAGAAAATCTATTGCACAAGTCTCATAGTTACAATGAGCAACCGAAGAAAGGTATCGACGGAGGTACTATTTTCTTCGAAGATGCTTCTTACACTTCGTATGTAATATAGCATAAGTTCCTTGAGCGCGCTTTGTCTGTTACAGCCTTATGGCCTGATTGCTTGGTTATCGGAAACACCTCGATATTCTCGACAAGTGGAGTACATAACACTTTTCGGCCCTTGACCGAAGAGGGAGAAGCCGACGGTCGGTTAAGACGCGTTTAAAGTTCGGGTGAACACTGATATGATATAAGTACTTTGGTACATACGATCATTATACATAAAATTCTTTTACCCAAGTTCACTGGGGGCGTTTAAATTTATATGAGTTGTTTTATAGTAAATATGTTTTCTTCTAGGTCGTTGCAAAGTCTTTTTCTACCGCTCCTTTTTCGACTTGAGTGTGTGGTCAATAGCCAGATAGCATGTCTTCTCTCTAAAAGCCGCTCGAGTTTAGTTTGCTAAACTGACCTTGGAGAAGTACTCCGCCTTTGTTATAAGGAGCTTGAAGCCGTAGGCTAACCCGCGTGAAGTCTTGAGATCGGATGTGTCATGTTAAAACACGACAGAAGCACAATTTTTTCCAATTTTTGGATTGGCACCGAACACTTGATCTTGTTCGGACGTCAAGTTTTTACTGACGTTTTTTTGGTTTTCCAAGCTTATGGCACTTTTGAACTATTTGTGTGCTCCCAGCATAAGTCTCGCAGTGCAACGCCAGACACCTTTAGAGGTTTGGCAAAAACATTCTCAGATATTGCTACATATGCATCGGTTCCGAATTGTGTCTTCGGTCAATAATTGGGTTGGCCAGCTCCTGTGCTTGCCTCCTACGTTCCACTTTGTTCGGCTAGGTGTGCAAAGGGAGAACCACTACGATTGTGCTTCCAGCTCACATGGTTAAGCACCTCAGTAGAGAAAGCCGAAAACTGACTGTCACAATAAGCGTAAACTGGTCAGCGATCCGATGACTATGTTAAATGACGGGCTGTTCATAACATTGGCCGAAGTGTTTACGGCTTGACCTCGCCTGTCTCCGAACACTAACCGGGGCTCGTAGCTATCTTCCCCAGTTTAAAGCTCCTATGACTAAGTGAAGGTTATAAAGCCCGCATATCTGATTGCCTTGTTTCTGCTAACACAACCGCCTTAGGGCATCGAGACGTCGGCTAAGGGTTGTCTTGTTATTGTAGAAACACCCTGCGTAGCATCTACAAGGGGGTGGAAGCCGATGATGGGCCACTTTCAACTGATAAACGGTCACAATGGAGTCAAAGTAAAACATATCATCGGCGTTCGTATTTAATATATGAGGGCTGCCTTCCGTAATCATCGTTATAAAGCTATAAATATGCATCAATTTGACTTAAGATTTTGGCCAAGCTGGGTTGCCTGGCTCCTGAGCTTACCCCTACGTTCCCGATTGTTTCGCTAGGCGGTAAAGGGAGCACCTCTGTGATTTTTACTACCGGGTCATCCGAGTTAGTACCTCAGACTGGGTGAAGCCGAAAGCTAGCAATCTTAAAGGATCACATTGGTCGGCAACGACGGAAGTGGAAATTTTGGTTCATCAATACCATAGAGTTTGGGAACTTTCCCCGAACTAAATCCTCAATATTTTCCTCCCACATTGATTGGAGGTGAGGTTTCATGATCATGATCAGCATGACAACCCAAAGAAAGGAACCGATAGCGGGATTATTTTCTTTGGAAGATGTTTGATATCTCTCTGCATACCTTTGTTTATAAAACCGTATGGCCGGATTGCTTTGTTTTCCATAAATCTTTGCCCTTATAACGGCTTTATAAAGTAGGAAAAACACTCCTCGGCTGCTGGCTGAGGAGGTTGAAGCCGATGGTCGGTCAACAAAGTTTTGTACAATGCGGATCCGAGCATTAATGATGTAAAGTACTTGGATACATAGAATCATTACACATAATTTATGATTTTACTCTGGATATCGATCCTTAATTCGGCCACCTGTGCCCATATGAAGGCTCGAGGGCTACTGGGCTTCGGGCTTATCATTATATATAAATATTAAAGGGGCACATCGATCCCCTGATTTAGTGTTGCCACCCGACCAGTGTCTCGGGGGCTACTGCATCGCCTATTCAATGCAGAAAATTTTAAGTGCAATACAGTTTCCAAGGAGATTATGATCCTCAGGTTGGTCGGCCACACCCAACCTTAGTCTTGAGGACTGAGCATGCCGCTTTTTGTGTCCCGAAGTATTTTTACGAGCTAGGACTTGATCCTCAGGCTGATTTTTCGAATCAACCTGAGTCTCAGGGGCTACTGGGATCAGCGGTATTATGTCATCCTTCAGGTGCATCTCGGGTTTTAGGCTGACTCAAACCTTGAGGGCTACTAGTTATACATATTGATAGCAAATTAATTTACATGCATCGGAAATAAAATCCATAAACAATCAGCCCAAGCCCGAAGTGGTGCATCACCGCGGAAGCAGTCCGGCATAAAGCTTGGATGCAAGTGGCTAGCTCTATAGAGGTCATTTCCGGCATTAAGCTCGGCTAACCTCCTTTAAACTTCTTCAAGCCAAGGTGATCTATGACACCTCAGATATAGTCCGGCATTGGAGCTCGGATACAGTCCAGCGTTGGAGCTCGGATACAGTCTGGCATTGGTGCTCGGCTGCAAAAGATACCTCGAATGCAGTCCGGCGTTGGAGCTCGGATGCAAGAGGACACCGCCGCACGGGAACAACTTCAAACCCGAGGTGTGGCATAAAAAATAACAAGGCATTGATAAAGGCCGATAACTTTAAGGGGCTCCTCGGATACCCGACGTGTAAACTCTCCCGATTCACTTTGGCGATCCTCAAGATCGAAGATGAGATGATTTGTTGAACCAGTTTTCAAGACCGACGACCGAAGATGAAGAACAGTTCGGAAGAATCAAGGAGCGTCCCCAACTTGAAGACCTGTTCAAGGGGCTACTAACGATGTCCTGGACTAGGGGGTACCCACCACATCGTCTCCCGATCAGTTAGATTGGGCCGAGGACCCCCATGGCCGTATACTCATGGGCCAGTTCAGACAACCGATGTATACACGAGGAAGATTCCACAAGACTTGGTGATCAAGACAAGGACTCCTCCCCACAGGCGTATTCGACTAGGACTCCTGGTATCCTATGCCTCTGGTGCATTATATAAACCGAGGCTAGACTAGTTGATAGATATGCTAGATCATTATGACATTACTGATCATACCTCTAAGGTTTAGACCACAGCATATGATCTTGAGGTAGATCAACTCTGTACTTGATACTCCATTGATATAAACAAGCACAGGACGTAGGGTTTTACCTCCATAGAGAGGGCCCGAACCTAGGTAAAAACACCGTGTATACATCGTGGAGCCCAAGGCGGTGTCACCACCAGAGCCTTTGGCAGGCGAAGACCACTTTTGTCAGAATAACTTGTACTAGTTGTCTCCCTTCGAATTTGGCAGTTGTGGGATCCCTTCCCGCTCAATATTTGGGAAGAGGACCAGGGCCTCTATAAATAGGGCTAGCCACCACCGTAACCACCATAGAGCCATTAGGAGACGAATTCGTCTCACTAGAAACGGATTCAGACCCAGATCATCCCGAACCACACAAGCACACCAAGCACTAGAACACCTCTCCTTGCGAGGCTGTTCTTCCCTTGTAACTGTTCATCCTCAGCCCAAGAGGCAATCCACCACACCACACTAGAGTAGGGTATTACACCACAACGGTGGCCCGAACCAGTTTAATCTTGTGTCTCGTGTTCTTTAGGTTCGTCGAGCTAGGCCGTGAGATCGTAGAGTGTGTGAGCTAGAGAGGGGGAGAGATCTTCGTGCACACCCCAGTGTTCGAACCTCAAGGGTTTTGCCGGAACCCGAAATCCGACAACGTAGTATTTCAAAAAAATTCGAACGATCACGCAAGATCTATCTAGGAGAAGCATAGAAACGAGCGGGAGAGTGTGTCCACGTACTCTCGTAGACCGAAAGCGGAAGCGTTTAGTAACACAGTTGATGTAGTCGAACGTCTTCGTGATCCAACCGATCCAAGTACCAAACACACGCACCTCCGTAATCTGCACATGTTCACCTCGGTGATGTCCCTCGAACTCTTGATCCAGTTGAGGGCCAGGGAGAGTTTCGTCAACACGACGGCATGGTGACGGTGATGATGAAGTTACCGACGCAGGGCTTCGCCTAAGCACTACGACAATATGACCGAGGTGGAAAACTGTGGAGGGGGGCACCGCACAGGGCTATGACAAATCTTGGAGTGCCTTTGGGGTGCCCCCTGCCCATGCATATAAAGGAGGGGGGAATAAGAGGCTGGCCTAGGAGGGGCGCGCCTATAGGGGGAGTCCAACTAGGATTCCAAATCCTAGTTGGAGTCCCCTTCCTATTCCAAGAGGGGAGAGAGGGAAGGAGTACGAGAGGGAGAAGGAAAGAGAGGGGGCGTCGCCCCCTCCCTAGCCCAATTCGGACTTGCTATGGGGGGCACGCACCCACCCCTTGAGGCTCCTCTCTCCTTTCCCATATGGCCCATTAAGGCCCACTACTTCCCCCGGCGAATTCCCACAACTCTCCGGTACTCCGAAAAATACCAGAATCACTCAGAACCTTTCTGATGTCCGAATATAGCCTTCCAATATATTGATATTTACGTCTCGGCCATTTCGAGACTCCTCGTCATGTCCGTGATCTCATCCAGGACTCCGAACAAACTTCGGTACATCAAATCACATAACTCATAATACAAATCGTCATCAAACGTTAAGCGTGCGGACCCTACAGGTTCGAGAACTATGTAGACATGACCGAGATACATCTCCGGTCAATAACCAATAGCGGAACCTGGATGCTCATATTGGCTCCTACATATTCTACGAAGATCTTTATCGGTCAAACCGCATAACAACATACGTTGTTCCCTTTGTCATCGGTATGTTACTTGCCTGAGATTCGATTGTCGGTATCCTCATACCTAGTTCAATCTCATTAACGGCAGGTCTCTTTACTCGTTCTGTAATGCATCATCTCGTAACTAACTCTTTAATCACATTGCTTGCAAGGCTTATAGTGATGAGCATTACCGAGAGGGCCCATAGATACCTCTCCGACAATCGGAGTGACAAATCCTAATCTTGATCTATGCCAACTCAACAAACACCATCAGAGACACCTGTCGAGCATCTTTATAATCACCCAGTTACGTTGTGAAGTTTGATAGCACACTAAGTGTTCCTCCGGTATTCGAGAGTTGCATAATCTCATAGTCATAGGAACATGTATAAGTCATGAAGAAAGCAATAGCAACAAACTAAACGATCATAGTGCTAAGCTAACGGATGGGTCTTTTCCATCACATCATTCTCTAATGATGTGATCCCATTCATCAAATGACAACACATGTCTATGGCTAGGAAACTTAACCATCTTTGATTAAAGAGCTAGACAAGTAGAGGCATACTAGGGACACTCTGTTTGTCTATGTATTCACACATGTATCAAGTTTCTGGTTAATACAATTCTAGCATGAATAATAAACATTTATCATGATATAAGGAAATATAAATAACAACTTTATTATTGCCTCTAGGGCATATTTCCTTCAGTCTCCCACTTGCACTAGAGTTAACAATCTAGTTAACATCGTCATGTGATTTAACACCAATAGTTCACATCTTTATGTGATTAGTTCACATCTCCATGTGACTAATACCCGAAGGGTTTACTAGAGTCAATAATCTAGTTCACATCGCTATGTGATTAACTCCCAAAGAGTGATCATGTTTTGCTTGTGAGAGAAATTTAGTCAAGGGGTCTTCCACATTCAGAGCCGTATGTATTTTGCAAAAAAATTATGTCTAAAATGCTCTGCACGGATCTACACTAGCTAATTGCTCCCACTTTCAATATGTATCCAGATTGAGACTCAGAATTATCCAGATCGGTGTCAAAACTTGCATCGACGTAAGTCTTTATGATGAACTTTTTGTCACCTCCATAACCGAGAAACATATCCTTATTCCACTAAGGATTATTTTGACCCATGTCCAGTGATCCACTCCTGGATCACTATTGTACCCACTTGCCAAACTCTTGGTGAGGTACACAATAGGTCTGGTACACAACATAACATACTTTATAGAACCTATGGCTCAGGCATAGGGAATGACTTTTCATGCTCTTTCTATTTTCTGCCGTGGCCGGGTTTTGAGTCTTTACTCAACTTCACACCTTGCAACATAGGCAAGAACTCCTTCTTTGACTGTTCCATTTTGAACTACTTCAAAATCTTGCTAAGGTATGTACTCATTGAAAAATATATCAAGTGTCTTGATCTATCTCTATAGATCTTGATGCTCAATATGTAAGTAGCTTCACCGAGGTCTTTCTTTGAAAAACTCCTTTCAAACACTCCTTGATGCTTTCCAGAAAATTCTACATCATTTTCGATCAACAATATGTCATTCACATATACTTATCAGAAAGGTTGTAGTGCTCCCACTCACTTTCTTGTAAATACAGGCTTCACCGCAAGTCTGTCTAAAACCATATGCTTTGATCACTTTATCAAAGCATATATTCCAACTCTGAGATGGTTGCACCAGTCCATAGATGGATTGCTGGAGCTTGCAAACTTTGTTATCACCTTTAGGATTGTCAAAATCTTCTTGTTGCATCATATACAACTCTTCTTTAAGAAATCCATTAAGGAATGCAGTTTTCACATCCATTTGCCAGATTTATAAAATGTGGCAATTGCTAACATGATTCAGACAGACTTAAGCATCGCTACTAGTGAGAAAATCTCATCATAGGCAACATCTTGAACTTGTCAAAAACCTTTTGCGACAATTCGAGCTTTGTATATAGTAATACTACTATCAGCGTATGTCTTCCTCTTGAAGATCCATTTATTCTCAATGGCTTGCCGATCATTGGGCAAGTCAACCAAAGTCCACACTTTGTTCTTATACATGGATCAGATTTCATGGCCTCAAGCCATTTTGCGGAATCTGGGATCATCATTGCTTCCTCATAGTTTGTAGGTTCTTCATGGTCTAGTAACATGACTTCCAGAATGGATGATAAAGAATTGCCTAGTAAAGATGAAATTATTGGTCTTGCTTCTATTGTCGTGCCTCCTAATGACCCTTTAGAGAAATATTTGCTCGACCATGAAAATGATATGTTTATGAATGAAAGAAGGGAAATAGATGAAGTATTCTCAAAACAGGGACCTATTTTGAAACACAACTTGCCTGTTGAAATTCTAGGGGATCCTCCTCCACCCAAGGTTAATCCTGTGTTTGAGCTTAAACCTTTACCTGATACTCTTAAATATGCTAATCTTGATGAGAAAGAGATATATCATGTTATTATTAGTGCTAACCTTTCAGAGCATGAAGAAAAGAAACTATTGAAAACTCTGAAGAAGCACCGTGCTGCTATTGCATATACTCTTGATGATCTTAAGGGAATTAGTCCCACTCTATGACGACACAAAATAAAATTGGAGAAAGACGTGAAGCCGGTTGTTGATCACCAACGACGGTTAAATCCTAAGATGAAAGAAGTGGTAAGAAAAGAAATACTAAAGCTTCTGGAGGCAGGTATAATTTATCCCGTTGCTGATAGTCAGTGGGTAAGTCATGCCCATTGTGTCCCTAAGAAGGGAGGTATTACTGTTGTTCCTAATGATAAAGATGAATTGATCCCAGAAAGAATTATTACAGGTTATAGAATGGTAATTGATTTCCGCAAATTAAATAAAGCTACTAAAAAGGATCATTACCCTTTACCTTTTATTGATCAAATGCTAGAAAGATTATCCAAACATACACATTTTTGCTTTCTAGATGGATATTCTGGTTTCTCTCAAATACCTGTGTCAAAAGAGGATCAAGAAAGGACAATTTTCACTTGCCCTTTCGGTACCTTTGCTCATAGACGTATGCCTTTTGGTCTATGCAATGCACCTGCTACCTTTCAAAGATGTATGACTGCTATATTCTCTGATTTTTGTGAATAGATTGTTGAGGTTTTCATGGATGATTTCTCCGTATATGGAACTTCTTTTGATGATTTCTTAAGCAACCTTGATCAAGTTTTGCAGAGATGTGAAGAAAGTAATCTTGTCTTGAATTGGGAGAAGTGCCACTTTATGGTTAATGAAGGTATTGTCTTGGGGCATAAAATTCTGAAAGAGGTATTGAAGTTGATAAAGCTAAAGTTGATGCTATTGAAAAGATGCCATGTCCTAAAGTCATTAAAGGTATAAGAAGTTTCCTTGGTCATCCCTGTTTTTATAGGAGGTTCATTAAGGACTTATCTAAAATTTCTAGGCCTCTGACTAATCTCTTACAAAAAGATATTCCTTTTGTCTTTGATGATGATTGTGTAGAAGCATTTGACATACTTAAGAAAGCTGTGTTTCTAAAGTAACTGTTCACACTGATCATGCTTCTATTAAATACCTTATAGAAAAGAAGGATGCTAAACCTAGACTTATTAGATGGGTTCTCCTACTATAAGAATTTGATTTGCATATTATCAATAGAAAGGGAGCTGAGAACCCCATTGCAGATAACTTGTCTAGGTTAGAGAATGTTCTTGATGACCCGCTACCTATTGATGATACCTTTCCTGATGAACAATTAGCTGTCATAAATAATTCTCGTACTGCTTCGTGGTATGTTGATTATGCTAATTACATAGTTGCTAAATTTATATCACCTAGTTTCACATACCAGCAAAAGAAAATTTTCTTCTATGATTTAAGACATTACTTCTGGGATGACCCACACCTTTGTAAAGAAGGAGTCGATGGTGTTATTAGATGTTGTGTACCTGAGCATGAACAGGAATAGATCCTACGCAAGTGTCACTCTGAGGCTTATGGAGGACACCATGCTGGAGATAGAACTGCACATAAGGTATTGCAATCCGGTTTTTATTGGCCTATTCTCTTCAAGGATGGCCGTAAGTTTGTCTTGTCTTGTGATGAATGTCAAAGAATTGGTAATATTAGTAGACGTCAAGAAATTCCTATGAACTATTCACTTGTTATTAAACCATTCGATGTTTGGGGCTTTGATTATATGGGACTGTTTCCTTCCTCTAATGGGTATACACATATTTTAGTTGCTATTGATTATGTTACTAAGTGGGTAGAAGCCATTCCAACTAGAATTGTTGATCATGGTTTTGGGTACCGCTCGAGAAAAACGGATACTGGGCGGTAACCGTATTTCTCGCCGCCCCACGAGTAATACCTATCCTGAGCAAAAAATACCGAAATTTTTGAATAATTTGAATTTGAACGCTCAAAGTCTAATAAATCAGCTTTGTTTCTCATTTGAGATAACGCCCTTACTTTGGCGTAGTCGTAACCATCTGTTATGTGCCTCGAGAGGTAGCTGGTTCGAGTCCTCCTTTCGCACCTTTTTTTGTTCTTTTTGTTATTTTTCAGAATAGGCAGTAAAAAACATGAGAAAATGATGGCCCAAAGAATCGAACTCGCGACATCAACACAGCTAAAGGCGCAAGTAGTTGAGGTACCACTGAGCTAGTACCTCTTTTCTGAATGACATCAGTTCAAGATATTATTATATCTAATTTAAAATTGTTTGAATTCAGAATTCAATTGTAAATTTCGTCCGAAATTTGTTCGGTATTTCTCAGTAACCGTGGTTACCGGGAATATCGCCCACCCACCAGAAAATTTACCTATTTGGGATCCAAAACCTTGGTGATGATCATAACACCTCTATTAAGATGCTTAAAGAAGTTATTTTTCCGAGGTTTGGAGTAACTAGATACTTAATGACTGATGGTGGTTCACATTTTATTCATGGTGCTTTTCGTAAGATGCTTGCTAAGTATGATGTTAATCATAGAATTGCATCTCCATATCACCTGCAGTCTAGTGGTCAAGTAGAATTAAGTAATAGAGAGCTTAAATTAATTTTACAAAAGGCTCTTAATAGATCTAGAAAGAATTGGTCAAAGAAACTTGATGATGCATTATGGGCCTATAGAACTGCATATAAAAATCCTATGGGTATGTCTCCATATAAAATGGTTTATGGAAAAGCATGTCACTTACCTCTTGAACTAGAACACAAGGCATATTGGGCCATTAAAGAGCTCAATTATGATTTCAAACTTGCCGGTGAGAAGAGGCTTTTTGACATTACCTCACTTGATGAATGTAGAAACCAGGCCTATGAGAATGCCAAATTGTTTAAAGAAAAAGTTAAAAAATGGCATGACAAAAGGATACAAAAGCGTGAGTTTAATGTAGGTGATTATGTATTGCTATACAACTCTCTTTTAAGTTTTTTTGCAGCAAAACTCCTCTCTAAATTGGAAGGTCCTTATGTCATTGAGGAGGTCTATCGTTCTGGTGCCATAAAAATCAAAAACTTTGAATGCACAAATCTGAGGGTGGTGAACGGTCAAAGAATCAAACATTATATCTCAGGTAATCCCATAAATGTTGAAACTAATGTTATTGAAACCATAACCCCGGAGGAATACATAAGGGACACTTTCCAAAACGTTTCAGACTCCGAAAAGGAAGAGGTATGTGGTACGTTAAGTAAACCAACTCCAAACTGTTCTGATAGCAATTTTTCTCCGTTTTGGAATATTAAAGAAAGTAGGAAAATAAGAAGTAGTCCGGGAAGGACACGAGGCTTCCACGAGGGTGGAGGGCTCCCCCTACCCCCTGGGCACGTCGCCCTGCCTCGTGGGCACCTCGTGTGCTCTCCGGATTCCAATTTCTTGCACGATACTTCTTTTGGTCAGTAAAAATTCACTATATAATCTCCCGAAGGTTTTGACCACCGTATCACACAAATATCTTATGTCTTCCTTTCGAGTTGTTTTTCTGATAGATCTAGATCGCCATGACGTCTTCAAGTACCCCCAAGGAAACTTTCTTCGAGAAGGTCATCAACCCCTACCTCATGGAGGTGCTGCAACACCCTCAAACCATTGAGATGCGTGAGGGGTTGCTGCACATTTGCGATGTTGAGGGACCAAGGAGGACCGGAAGCGTGGAGACAAGACTCAAAGCCATGGAGCAACAAGTTTTCAAGTGCCAGGAGATGGTGGAACATGGACTCGACACCAATCACTTAATGATCACGGAGTTCACCAACACCACCAAGCTAGATGCCAGAAACATCGGGGAGACCATCTTCAAGCTTCATGAGAAAATCGAGCACCTCCGAGCCCAGATCTATGACCTGCAAAACCAAAACTGTGAGTATGAATATAGATTCAGGAGGATGAGTTTGGCTGCAGATTCGAGGATACCGGAGACTCAATCATCCTTCTATGATGGTGAGCCTATGCCTTGGAAGATGGACGACAAGCCTGCATCATCAACAACTCCATCATCACCACCTCCGAGGAAGGAGACATATACACATGGGTATGGGCACTCCCCTTGGAAACTGCCAAGCTTGGGGGAGTGCCCTGGTATCGTATCACCATCACACTTTTATCTTTACCATTTTTCTTAGTTCGATCCTTTTGGTAATACCTTGATCTAGTAGAATAAAGTTTTAGTATGATTTAGTTCTGAGTTTTACTTTATGATCCTTCTATGTAATCGAGTCCGTGAGCTATATATAATAAAGATTAGTGTTGAGTTAAGGGCTTGATTATCTTGCTATGATCTTGAGGTAATTAAAGAGAGAAAGAAAAAAAGAAATAAAGAGATCATATTGATCTTATGGAGAGTAATAACTTCACATATAAAGAGTATGATGAATAAAAGTTGTTGAGAGTTGACAAACATAGTTTTGGTCATTGTTGTAATTAATAGGAAGTAATAAAGAAAGAGAGGTTCTCACATATAAATATACTATCTTGGACATATTTTATGATTGTGAGCACTCATTAAAATATGACAAGCTAAAAGTTGACGTTGGACAAGGAAGACAATGTAATGGGTTATATTTTCTTACACCTGAAATAAATTATATTGTCATGGATCATCCAACATGTTGAGCTTGCCTTTCCCTCTCATGCTACCCAAATTCTTTGCACCAAGTAGAGATACTACTTGTGCTTCCAAATATCCTTAAACCCAGTTTTGCCATGAGAGTCCACCATATCTACCTATGGATTGAGTAAGATCCTTCAAGTAAGTTGTCATTGTTGCAAGCAATAAAAATTGCTCTCTAAATATGTTTGATTTATTAGTGTGGAGAAAATAAGCTTTATACGATCTTGTGATGTGGAAGAAATAAAAGCGACGGACTGCATAATAAAGGTCCATATCACAAGTGGCAATATAAAGTGACGTTCTTTCGCATTAAGATTTTGTGCATCCAACCATAAAAGCACATGACAACCTCTGCTTCCCTCTGCGAAGGGCCTATCTTTTATTCCCGTGTTATACTTCATACAAGAGTCATGGTGATCTTCACCTTTCCTTTTTACATTTGTCAGCATTCTGGGAAGGGGGTCCCCAGACTTGCCTACCTGTGGCCCATGGCGTGGCTCTGCGAGCGGGCCCGTATGGCCCATCTTCACCAGCAAGGACTCAAGACCCTTGCGAGGGGCCAAGCCTCGCGAGGCGGACGACACAAGACCTCCTCAGGAGCAGCCTCACCAGGCCGGCTCGCGAGGGGCGGAGAGATCAAGGCCAGGAAAACCTCGCGAGCTTCCGATGACGTGAGCCATGACGACCAAGGCCAGGCGGGCGCCAGCGTGCACATTGTCCTTGTTTCCACTTTGGTGCTAAGGAAGCAAGCGCCGGCGTGGAGTATCGAGGCGTCAAGCAAAGGTTTCCATATCAGTGCAATGAGACCAAGACCAGCAGGACGGCAAGACGAAGGTCACCATGGAGCCCAAGGCGGCGTCACCACCAGAGCCTTTTGCAGGCGAAGACTGCTTTTGTTAGGATAAGCTGTACTAGTTGTCCCCTTTCAAATTGGCCATTGTTGGCTCCCTTCCCACTCAATATTTGGGGAGAGGACCAGGGCCTCTATAAATAGGATTAACCACCATAGCTAGGGGGATCCAACACATCCGCATACTCACCTAGCACAAGGACAGCTCACCTCAGGAGGTTGTTCTTCCCCCTTGTACTGTTCATCCTCAACCCAAGAGGCAATCCACCACCACCACACTGGAGTAGGGTATTACACCACAACGGTGGCCCGAACCAGTATAATTCTTGTGTCCTTTGTGTTGCGAGTTCGTCGAGTAGCCCGTGAGATGTTAGCGAAGCTAGGACGTGGATCGGTAGGGGGAGATCTTCGCGTGCACCCAGTGTTCGAACCTTGAGGGTTTTGCCGGAACCCGTGATCTGACATTTGGCGCGCCAGGTAGGGGTCTGCCGGAGTTTTCCTTCCGTTGGTTCGCGCTCCACCATCTTCGCGCCCATTCCCCATGGCCGGCGCCGCCCTTCCGGCTGGATCTATGGGTGCCCACACTAGCGCTCGGGGGCTTCGAACCCTTGCTCCCGCCTTGCGGCAGGTGCAATGGCCACCCAAGTTCAAGCCGGAGATGCTGCCGCGCTACGACGGCGCGGCGGACCCGACGGATTTCCTGTTGGCGTATGAGGAGGCCGTCCTTAAGGCCTGGGGCGACGACAAGGTCATGGCCAACTGGCTTCCCATGGCCCTCACTGGTGCACCACGCGCATGGCTGCTCAACCTCCCCGGATCCACGGTGGCATCTTGGGAGGAGTTGCGTGGCCTCTTCACCTTGCACTACGCGGCGCCGGTGCACCACGCGATTGCGGCCCTCCTCGGCAGCTCACAAGCAGCAACATCGGATCATCACATCAAGCCGTTCTTTCGCCAGATCGGAGTCACTTCCAAGTGCCCGGGGGCTCCGCCCGGCTGGGCCGTGCCTGAGGCCGACCTCACCTTCGACTCAGGGGATCATCCCACCTCCACCATCGGCTCGGGTGCACTCCCAATGCTTTGCACGCCCACCATCTGCCACGTGTCCATCACCAAGACGCTCATCGACGGCGGCGCCGGCCTCAAGGTGCTCTCCGTCGAGGCCTTCAGCCTTCTTCACGTACCGCTCGAGCGGCTCCGCCCTAGCAAGCCCTTTTCAGGGGTTGGTGGAGGCTCCGCCCGCTCCCTAGGGCAGATCTGCCTCCCCGTGACCTTCGGTACACGCGACAACTACCGCACCGAGCTCATCGACTTCGACATCGCCCGCATCAGCCTCCCGTACAATGCCATACTCAGGTACCCAGCTCTGGCCCAGTCATGGCAGCAACCCATCTAGCTTACAATCTCATGAAGATGCCAGGGAGCGAGGGTGTCCTCACCATCAAGGGGGACGCCAGATGCTCAAGCTCGCCCTCAAGACCGCCGCAACAGCGCAGCCCGCCGACGCGGATACCTCCAAGGCCAAGGGAGCCACACCAACCAAGAAGAAGCAGTTTTTCACTCAGGACAAGGCAGAAACCAAGTGAGTGCCAGTCGAGGAGGACAGGTCCTCAGGGGCAACCTTTACCATAGGCGCCAACCTCGATCCTAGTCAGCGGGAGGCGTTGGTGAAGTTCTTGCGCGCAAACAAGGAAGTCTTTGCTTAGGAGCCCGATCAGCTGGTGGGGGTCCCAAGAGTGGTGATAGAGCACCACCTGAAGGTGTGCCCCAACGTACGGCCCGTGAAGCAGAAGGCGAGGTAGCAGTCCACGGAGAAGTAAGCTTTCATCATCCAAGAAACTCGCAAGTTGGAGGCTGCGGGTGTCATTCGCGAGGTTCGGTACCCCGAGTGGCTGGCAAACACCGTCGTCGTCCCCAAGAAAGGCGGGAAGGAGAGGATGTGTGTCGACTTCACCAACCTCAACAAGGCCTACCCCCAAGATTTGTTCCCGCTTCCACGGATCGACCAGATCGTCGACTCCACTGTTGTAACGCCCCAAGACCGGAGCTTCACATGGCTTCCATGTTTTCTGAGTTTTCATCGGGTGATTTGTTTTGTCTGTTGCATCCATCTTTGCATCATGTGCATTGCATCATGTCATCATGCCATCATGTCATTTCTTTTTCTCAACTCTCAACTAAATAAATTGCATGGATCTTCGGTCCATTTAAACCGAGGGAATTCACGTGGTGATTCTCTTTATAACATATCCTCCCGATATTATGGAGCTATATTAAATATTCCATTTTTGGAATCACCCATAAACACACTTGCAAAATATCCCAATGCCTTTGTTATCTTAATTCTTGGTGTCCAATCTTGCCATATATTCTTTCATCATATTCCGGAGCTCCACCAAAAACCTCAATATTTTTGGACCTCCCTATCACCTACTTCCTATGCAAAACCATTTGAATTAAATTCAAATGTGTTCGTTTCAAACTTCACCCACGTGATCATTTCCATTTTTCATGGAGCAGACTCATTTTTGTGACTATGAGAAAATTTACTTCATGTCCAAACTCCACTGCAATCCCTCTCGGCTTTTCTTCCAAGTTTCTTTTTCTTTTATATAGTTAAAAAAGGAGTTGGAGAGAGAAGAGAGAGCCCAGCCAATGAGGCCCAACCAACAACTCACCCATACCTCGCAGGCCGCAAACCTACAGATGGGCTGGCCTCCCAGGCCCACTTCCCCGTCTAACCCTAGCCCAGAACACCCCCTCCCGACCCCCTGGTCTCTCCCCCTCGTTTTCCCCTTGCGCCCCCAGGGAGGACCGGGCCCAATCCCATCTCTCCCCATCGACCCTTCCCCTCGCACGCAGGAGCCTTCGTCCCCCTCCTGCGCCGCCCTGCAATCAGAGAAGGAGGGAGAGTTCCACACGCATAGGGCTGCGCCCTCGATCCTCCATCTCTCCCTCGCTCTTCCTCCATCCTCTGCTGCAGCCTCGCGTGCCCAGGACCCCGAGCAGGAGCGCCGTCCTTGTCTCCTTGCTCGCGCCTCCTCCGTTCCCATGGCGATGTCGTCCGGCCACAGCCACCTACGCGCCCGACGTCGCCCCACCTCCAAGTTCGCCGCCGCCTCGCTGTTGTCATGGCCCGAAGCCGCGCCTTGGTTGCTTCCTGTACCACAGTCGCCGGCCTCTCCTTCCTCCTGCCCGGTTCCCCCTGCCGCCTTGCCGCCGTCGAGCTGCGCCGTAGCGCCGACCTTGCTCTGCCCTTGCGGCTACTGCTTCGTCACTTCGCGCTCGTGCCTCTTCCTCCCTCCATTTTGCCGCAAGCGTGCCGCCGCCTTCTTCAAGCAGCAGCAGTTTGTTTCGCTACCTGCTGACGAGCACCCGCCCCGGCCATCTTCTCCTGCTGCCTTGAGCAGCCTCTTCATGACCGCAACCGAGACCGCTGTTCTGTTATGTTTTGGACACGCCGAGAACCGAGGCCTTTTTTTGCTGCTTTGCTTTGGAGGCGCCAAGATCCTCTCCGTCAAGTGTACGACTACATGGTGACTCGTGTGTACCACTACCATCGCTCCGAAGACATTGGAGTCATCAAGTACCCCTCCGAACGAACGTGAACGACTACCACCACAAGAACGGGACCGACAAGTCCGAAGATCCCAAGTACCACAACATCGATGACTACACAGACCGCCAAGACCGACTACGAGGATTCACCAAGTACCTTCGGATGCGCCAAGTTTGACTACATGGACCGCCAAGTTCCGCTTCGAACGTGTACGACTACACCAAGACCGGTTCAACAAGTACCTCGAGAACGTCTATACCTCTACCGCCCCCGCGGGTCCGACAAAACCAAGTGTACAACTACCGTTGCCCCGAGGATGCTGGACCCGTCAAGTACCTCTCTGAGAACGAACGTGAACCACGACTTCCTCTACGAACTCGAACCGCTCTGGGAATGTTGTTTTGGAAGGTATAACCCCGAGACGACCATCCATGAATGAATGCTTGCGATGTTTGATATGCTCGTGTTTGCACCGTGTCCAAATTGTCACTCGTTTCCTTGTCGCCAACTCGTGGGACACCTGGAATCCGGGAGTGCCCCACCATCTTTTGCACGCATCCGCACACTTCTCCTTTGCATCGGTATCTCAATCGAGTTACCGGAACCGGAACGCTGCCGTGGCACCGTTTTCGTTATCGTTGCCATGGCACCCCTTTCTTTTCCACCACGGTGACAAATGCTTCATAATGCTCTTGTCAACTTCTAATAAAAATGCTTTAGACTTGCACATGTCATTCGCATCATGTTAATAACATTTAAATATTTAAAATGTTGTTTGCATTAATTTGTTCATATGCCATGCTAAAATTCTTTATTTCATAACTTATTAACCGTAGCTCCAAACTTAATAAACTTCATATGTAAATGGGGTAGAAAAATTCCTAGTTTAACATGGTGGTTTTACTTTGCATGTTTAACAACTCTGAAATATGGTTTAGGGCAGAACAGTACCAAACCTAAAATTATGCATATGGGTATTTGCCAGAATTGTTGTTCGTTGCTCCGGCCTCATTTAAACTTGCCTAGATAGGTAGTTTTCTTATGCTTCACCTCTTGCCATGTTTAACAACATTTAATATTGTTGGGTACATAACCGAGAGAAAACTAAATAAGTCATGTGTTGTTCCGTCAATATGCAACTCGTTGCATATTGAGCTCCACTTAATTTGTAGTATTGTTTGTGCACTTTGCCATGCCATGCCGCATTAAACCAGACATGCATCATACTTGATTGTGCATCATGTCATGTTTATGTGATGGTTGTTTACTATGTTGTTTGCTTCTTTCCGGTGTTGCTTCTTCGGTTTAGTTCCGATAATGTCGCGTTTGTGAGGATTCGTTCGACTTCATCCGTTTGTCTTCTTCATGGACTCATTCTTCTTCCTTGCGGGATCTCAGGCAAGATGACCATACCCTCGAAATCACTTCTATCTTTGCTTGCTAGTTGCTCGCTCTATTGCTATGCTGCGATACCTACCACTTGCTATATCATGCCTCCCATATTGCCATGTCAAGCCTCTAACCAACCTTATCCTAGCAAACCGTTGTTTAGCTATGTTACCGATTTGCTAAGCCCCTCTTATAGCGTTGCTAGTTGCAGGTGAAGATTGGAGTTTGGTTCCATGTTGGAACATGGATATTTGTTGGGATATCACAATATCTCTTATTTACTTTAATGCACCTATATACTTGGTAAATGGTGGAAGGCTCGGCCTTATGCCTGGTGTTTTGTTCCACTCTTGCCGCCCTAGTTTCCGTCATACCGGTGTTATGTTCCTTGATTTTGCGTTCCTTACACAGTTGGGTTATAATAGGAACCCCTTGACAGATCGCCTTGAATAAAACTCCTCCAGCAAGGCCCAACCTTGGTTTTACCATTCGCCACCTAGCCTCTTTTTTCCCTTGGGTTCTACACACTCAAGGGTCATCTTTATTTTAACCCCCCGGGCCAGTGCTTCTCTAAGTGTTGGTCCAACATGAGCGATGTCCGGGGCTACCAGGGGCAACTCTGGGCTGGCCTACCCGACATCTGGCTCATCCGGTGTGCCCTGAGAACGAGATATGTGCAGCTCCTATCGGTATTTGTCGGCACATATGGGTGGTCTTGCTGGTCTTGTTTTACCATTGTCGAAATGTCTTGTAACCGGGATTCCGAGTCTGATCGGGTTGTCTTGGGAGAAGGAATATCCTTTGTTGACCGTGAGAGCTTGTGATGGGCTAAGTTGGGACACCCCTGCAGGGATTTGACCTTTCGAAAGCCTTGCCCGTGGTTATGGGCAGATGGGAATTTGTTAATGTCCGGTTGTAGATAACCTTAAACTTAACTTAATTAAAATGCATCAACCGCGTGTGTAGCCGTGATGGTCTCTTCTTGGCGGGGTCCGGGAAGTGAACACGTTGTTGGAGTTATGCTTGAACGTAAGTAGTCTAGGATCACTTCTTGATCATAGATTCTCGACCGTGCTTTGCCTCCTCTTCTCGCTCTCATTTGCGTAAGTTAGCCACCATATATGCTAGTGCTTGCTGCAGCTCCACCTCATACCTTTTACCCTACCTATTAGCTTAAATAGTCTTGATCGTGAGGGTGTGATATTGCTGAGTCCCCGTGACTCACAGTTTACTTCCAAAACCAGTTGTAGGTGCCAATGATACCGTGCAGGTGATGCAATTGAGCTCAAGGAGGAGCTCGATGAAGATTGTGTTTGTTATGTTGTTTCCGTTTCCAGTTGTTCAGTAGTGGAGCCCAGTTGGGGCAATCGAGGATCTGTAGCATTATGGGTAGTCCTCTTTTATTTTGGTTCCGTAGTCGCACCTTGTTTGTATCTGGATGATGTAATGCTTTATTCATGTATTGTGTGAAGTGGCGATTGTAAACCAACTATGTACCTCTTTCTTATTCAGTACATGGGTTGTGTAAAGAATACCCCTCTTGCGACATGCCTACAATGCGGTTATGCCTCTAAGTCGTGCTCCGACACGTGGGAGATATAGCCGCATCGTGGGCGTTACAAGTTGGTAATCAAAGCCTTCCCCAACTTAGGAGCCCCCTGCTTGATCGAATCATTGGCGTTGTTGAGTCTAGAAAAATGTTTTGAGTCTTTTAGGATTTATATATATATCGGAGAGTAGGATTCTTTTTACTCCTCAGTCCCTCCATTGCTCTGGTGAGGCATCCTGACGTAGAGTTTTGACTCTTCTCCTCTCAAATTTCACTAAAAAAATTTAGGGTCACACAGGTATTTTGGAATCGTTCCGATGGTTTTGTGACGGGAACATTGTTCTTGGTGCCTCCTGACATTTAGGGGTTGTGGCAGTGTCCCGGGGTGTTGAGCTCCGAGGTGTTGTCGTCGCAATTTTATCGTTGCAGTTCTGGAATACCTGAGTTTCGCCGACATCGAAAATCTCTTTTATGCAGTTGTTGGTGAGATAACCTCGACGCCACCTAGTACTAGGGCGGGAGTTCGGGCGTATTGCCATAACTCGTATAACGGATGCTTTTCGAAGGTTGAGGTAAATGCTTTCTGAAGGTTTCTTGGTTATGTGTTGAAGGATGGATATAGCTAGATGTAAGATTTGCTAGTTTTGGGTGAGATATTATGCTTCCCCTGTATCCCCAACACCTGATTGCATAACCGGAAAGTTTCGGGATTTTATAAGTGGGAATTCAAGTAGCTCTTAGGATATCTTTTCGAAAGATGCATGATTTGAGATTGGGGTTCGATGTCTAGTGGTCCGCCTATCCACGGTTGGTTTTATAGTGGTCTCATTGTGTCTTAAAGAGTCCTTGGCTATGCCAACTCGGGGACGCTTCGTATGTCATGTGCACTGCCTTGTACATGATGGTGTTGTACGATCGAGCCCGTGTGGGCCCCACGATGAAAACTTCGGACGAAATCTCAATCATATGTTTGTTCCAGCTTATTCTGCAAGTCAATCCTTTGTTTTGTTTTCAATTGTGGTATTCGAGTTGCTTCGAAGTCAAATGTTGATTCCATACCTTTCCTAAACGGTGTTCTCATACTCCGATGTGAATACAAATCCTTCTTGATCATCGAGCTTGTCATCTAAATTTCTTCTCAACCAGTGTGTCTCTATTGAAGTGGATCCGATCATTTTCAACATCAGCAAGATCCAATTTCAGTTCTTCTCAACGGTGTTACCTTCATCCGTTCCAAGTTGACTTTGTTTTTCCCACCCTCCCATCCCTTTTTATTCAAGGACATAGATGTCTTAATCAAGTATCCATTTTGTTCATGTGAAGTCTCTCCATTCTTTTCCGTCAATATTCTTATCCGGTGATTCTCAAGAAGATGCTAACGGAACTTCAAGTTCATCATTCTTCGTTTCTTTTATCTTCCCCGGTGGATTCAATTCAAGCTTTGTATTGAGCATAGTATTTTCATTTTGCCCAATGCTTTTCGTATGACCGGTGCTCCTCATAATCATTCCCCGCTTGCTATTCAATTGTTCTGGAGTGCTGAAGATATCTCGAAGATTCATGTTTCCACTACGCATTCGATCAACCTATTCCGAGGTTGTTATCTCATTCAAGCCATTTATTTCAACTGGTGCAATCTCTCTTTTCAAGTAATCGTTTAACGTGTTTCTTTTGAGTGGGTACTAACCCACAGGTCTTTTTCCAGGATCTTACCTGACTCTTCTAATTTTACCGGAGTTATTCTCAAATTCATTTCAAAGTTGACGTAAGAATGATTTGTCATTAGTCAAATGTCTTCCTACAAGATCTTTCAAATTCTTTTCATCGTTTGGCTCAACCTTTAAATTCGTCATCCCAGAGTGCCTCAACAATTCTCAGAGGTGGTTCTCGTCATCATTCTCAACATTTAAAGACCGAAGAAGAGTTTTCCTCCATATCTTATCCGTTCTCTCAAGGATCCATGGCTCTAGCTTCGTGCCATCCTCTCATTATTGTTTTCGATTGTGAGATATTCTTTTCACCCATCCGGAGCAATCCAGGACTCTTTTCAGTTTGATTCTCCGAAAGCTATCATTACAAGATTATTCATTCCAGCTTTCAGCTATTGTTCTCCAAATCTTACCGGTGCATCATTCAAATTTCTCTAATCAGCCCGGGATCTCTTCGTTCTCTTGTATCTAAATTTTCCCAAGTATCTTTGTTCGTTTTCAAATTCTTACAGGTGATTCATCTCTTTTCTTCGTTCATTTTCAATTCTTACGTTGTTTCATTCAAGATTTCTCTTCCTCCTTTATCATATTTATTTATTCGTTGTTTCAATCCTACTGGTGGTTCGTTGAAGACCTTTCCAAGTTGCGCAATATCTATCTTAAACTTTCTACGAGAATAAGTAGTATGCCAAATCCATTGCTTGTCATCATTTAAATTGGTGAAGGATAAGAATAATGTAATTCTTATTCTTGTTTCATCGAGTATATTCAACTCCTTATTCCGGAGGTTCATCAAAAATTTTGGGTTTAAATTGTTTCATCTTTTCCTTTCCCAGAGTTCCAAGCTCTCACCATCACAAAGATCCATCTAATCATTGCAAGGCTTCACCTTGTGTTTTCATCTTGTCTTTCCTCTCGTTTGATCATTCTTTTATTACTAGAGTTCTTCAGGGTGGCTATATGTTGGTTCATCAAGGATTTAATTGCTTCTCGAAGCGCTCATCAAGATTCTTTTTTAAGGAGCTCAAGCATTCTTCATCTTGCAATCTGGAGTGCAATTCTTTCTTCCGTATCATTGGAGGTGGTATTATGTCATTCTTGATAATTTGAGTTCTTGTTTCATGATTCACATGTTGTTAAGAATGAGGTATTTTAAATCCAAAAACCTCTTCGTTGGAGTTATCTTGGGTTATATTTCACCTAAAGCTTTCCCTAAGGATTGTTGCTATCTGTGGTGCTTATAAATGACCCAAGTTCTTCATTTATCCTCCCGTCGATATATTTCCCGTCTTCTTGTTCATATAAATCCAAATCCTTTGTTTCCGTTTGTGGCAGAACTTCACATTATAATCTTGGGATGTCTTCCATAAGCCCACATCAAGCTTATCCTTTCGTTATTGGTTTTTCCAGCAACTCCATTGCAGCTTTTGTTGTAAGCATGCTCTCTCAAGATCTTGTTCCCTCCGTCCATTCCATTCCATTCTTACTTTTCTTCCAGAGGCATGGTAATGTTGCTCTCTTCCACCCATCTTCTTGTTTTGTCAAGATCATGTTTCTTTCTTTTGGTTTATCCATTTAACCGGAGTGTTGTGTCCTCTCCTCAAGTTCTTTCATTTCATCAAGTTTTCATCTCTTTTCAACCGGAGTGCTGCCCGAATTTGTTCTTCATTGTTCCTCGTTCCTAATGGAGTGTTTTTCAACTTTGATTACCTCCGTGGTTTTATTCCTTTCAAGTTGTTCAACTTTTCAAGGTTCTTTGGTTTCACTCATTTGTCAAAGAAGCAACTTAGTTTTACCTCTTTTCTCTCTCTCTCCCGTTTTTCCCTCCAGTGCCATTCTAGATCTCACGACTAGATCCTCTCGTAGTGGTGGAGTGTTGTAACGCCCCAAGACCGGAGCTTCACATGCCTTCCAATATTTTCGAGTTTTCGTTAGGTGATTTGTTTTGTCTGTTGCATCCATCTTTGCATCATGTGCATTGCATCATGTCATCATGCCATCATGTCATTTCTTTTTCTTAACTCTCAACTAAATAAATTGCATGGATCTTCGGTCCATTTAAACCGAGGGAATTCACATGGTGATTCTCTTTATAACATATCCTCCCGATATTATGGAGCTATATTAAATATTCCATTTTCGAAATCACCCATAAACACACTTGCAAAATATCCCAATGCCTTTGTTATCTTAATTCTTGGTCTCCAATCTTGCCATATATTCTTTCATCATATTCCGGAGCTCCACCAAAAACCTTAATATTTTTGGACCTCCCTATCACCTACTTCCTATGCAAAACCATTTGAATTAAATTCAAATGAGTTCGTTTCAAACTTCACCCACGTGATCATTTCCATTTTTCGTGGATCAGACTCATTTTTGTGACTCTGAGAAAATTTACTTCATGTCCAAACTCCACTGCAATCCCTCTCGGTTTTCTTCCAAGTTTCTTTTCTTTTATATAGTTAAAAAAAGAGTTGGAGAGAGAAGAGAGAGCCCAGCCAATGAGGCCGAACCAACAACTCACCCATACCCCGCAGGCCGCAAACCTGCAGATGGGCTGGCCTCCCAGGCCCACTTCCCCGTCTAACCCTAGCCCAGAACACCCCCTCCCGACCCCCTGGTCTCTCCCCCTCGTTTTCCCCTTGCACCGCCAGGGAGGACCGAGCCCAATCCCATCTCTCCCCATCGACCCTTCCCCTCGCACGCAGGAGCCTTCGCCCCCCTCCTGCGCCGCCCTGCAATTAGAGAAGGAGGGAGAGTTCCACACGCATAGGGCTGCGCCCTCGATCCTCCATCTCTCCCTCGCTCTTCCTACATCCTCTGCTGCAGCCTCGCGCGCCCAGGACCCCGAGCAGGAGCGCCGTCCTTGTCTCCTCGCTCGCGCCTCCTCCGTTCCCATGGCGATGCCGTTCGGCCACAGCCACCTGCGCGCCCGACGCCGCCACACCTCCAAGTTCGCCGCCGCCTCGCTGTTGCCATGGCCCGAAGCCGCGCCTTGGTTGCTTCTTGTACCGCAGTCGCCGGCCTCTCCTTCCTCCAGCCCGGTTCCCCCTGCCGCCTTGCCGCCGTCGAGCTGCACCGCAGGGCTGACCTTGCTCTGCCCTTGTAGCTGCTGCTTCGTCACTTCGCGCCCCGCCTCTTCCTCCCTCCGTTCAGACGCAAGCGCGCCGCCGCCTTCTTCGAGCAGCAGCAGTTTGTTTCGCTGCCTGCTGACGAGCACCCGCCCCGGCCATCTTCTCCTGCTGCCTTGAGCAGCCCCTTCATGACCGCAACCGAGACCGCTGTTCTGTTACGTTTTGGACACGTCGAGAATCGAGGCCTTTTTTTGCTGCTTCGCTTTGGAGGCGCCAAGATCCTCTCCGACAAGTGTACGACTACATGGTGACTTGTGTGTACCACTACCGTCGCCCCGAAGACATTGGAGTCATCAAGTACCCCTCCGAACGAACGTGAACGACTACCACCGCAAGAACGGACCGGCAAGTCTGAAGACCCCAAGTACCACAACATCGATGACCACACAGACCGCCAAGACCGACTACGAGGATTCACCAAGTACCTTCGGATGCGCCAACTTTGACTACATGGACCGCTAAGTTCCGCTTCGAACGTGTACGACTACACCAAGACCGGTTCGACAAGTACCTCGAGAACGTCTGCACCTCTACCGCCCCCGCGGGTCCGACAAAACCAAGTGTACAACTACCGTTGCTCCGAGGACGCTGGACCCGCCAAGTACCTGTTTGAGAACGAACGTGAACCACGACTTCCTCTACGAACTCGAACCGCTCTGGGAATGTTCTTTTGGAAGGTATAACCCCGAGACGACCGTCCGTGAACAAATGCTTGCGATGTTTGAGATGCTCGTGTTTGCACCATGTCCAAATTGTCACTCGTTTCCTTGTCGCCAACTCGTGGGACACCCGAAATCCGGGAGCGCCACACCATCTTTTGCCCGCATCCGCACACTTCTCCTTTGCATCGGTATCTCAATCGAGTTACCGGAACCGGTACGCCGCCGTGGCACCGTTTTCGTTATCGTTGCCGTGGCACCCCTTTCCTTTCCACCACGGTGACAAATGCTTCATAATGCTCATAAACTTTTAATAAAAATTGCTTTAGACTTGCACATGTCATCCGCATCATGCTAATAACGTTTAAATGTTTAAAATGTTGTTTGCATTAATTAGCTCATATGCCATGCTAAAATGCTTTATTTCATTACTTAATAACAGTAGCTCCAAACTTAATAAACTTTATATGTAAATGGGGTAGAAAAATTCCTAGTTTAACATGGTGGTTTTACTTTGCATGTTTAACAACTCTAAAATATGGTTTAGGGCAGAACAGTACCAAACCTAAAATTATGCATATGGGGATTTACCGGAATTGTTGTTTGTTGTTCCAGCCTCATTTAAACTTGCCTAGATAGGTAGTTTTCTTATGCTTCACCTCTTGCCATGTTTAACAACATTTAATATTGTTGGTTACATAACCGAGAGAGATCTAAATAAGTCATGTGGTGTTCCGTCCATATGCAACTCGTTGCATATTGAGCTCCACTTAATTTGTAGTATTGTTTGTGCACTTTGCCATGCCATGCCGCATTAAACTGGACATGCATCATACTTGATTGTGCATCATGCCATGTTTATGTGATGGTTGCTGACTATGTTGTTTGCTTCTTTCCGGTGTTGCTTCTTCGGGTTAGTTCCGATAACGTCGTGTTTGTGAGGATTCGTTCGACTTCGTCCGTTTGTATTCTTCATGGACTCGTTCTTCTTCCTTGCGGGATCTCAGGCAAGATGACCATACCCTCGAAATCACTTCTATCTTTGCTTGCTAGTTGCTCGCTCTATTGCTATGCTGCGATACCTACCACTTGCTATATCATGCCTCCCATATTGCCATGTCAAGCCTCTAACCAACCTTATCCTAGCAAACCGTTGTTTAGCTATGTTACCGATTTGCTAAGCCCCTCTTATAGCGTTGCTAGTTGCAGGTGAAGATTGGAGTTTGGTTCCATGTTGGAACATGGATATTTGTTGGGATATCACAATATCTCTTATTTACTTTAATGCACCTATATACTTGGTAAATGGTGGAAGGCTCGGCCTTATGTCTGGTGTTTTGTTCCACTCTTGCCGCCCTAGTTTCCGTCATACCGGTGTTATGTTCCTTGATTTTGCGTTCCTTACACAGTTGGGTTATAATAGGAACCCCTTGACAGATCGCCTTGAATAAAACTCCTCCAGCAAGGCCCAACCTTGGTTTTACCATTCGCCACCTAGCCTCTTTTTTCCCTTGGGTTTTGCAGACTCAAGGGTCATCTTTATTTTAAGCCCCCTGGGCCAGTGCTTCTCTAAGTGTTGGTCCAACCTGAGCGATGTCCGGGGCTACCAGTGGCAACTCTGTGCTGGCCTACCCGATGTCTGGCTCATCCGGTGTGCCCTGAGAACGAGATATGTGCAGCTCCTATCGGGATTTGTCGGCACATCTGGGTGGTCTTGCTGGTCTTGTTTTACCATTGTCAAAATGTCTTGTAACCGGGATTCCGAGTCTGATCGGGTTGTCTTGGGAGAAGGAATATCCTTCGTTGACCGTGAGAGCTTGTGATGGGCTAAGTTGGGACACCACTGCAGGGATTTGATCTTTCGAAAGCCGTGCCCGCGGTTATGAGCAGATGGGAATTTGTTAATGTCCGGTTGTAGATAACCTTAAACTTAACTTAATTAAAATGCATCAACCGCGTGTGTAGCTGTGATGGTCTCTTCTTGGCGGGGTCCGGGAAGCGAAAACGGTGTTGGAGTTATGCTTGAACGTAAGTAGTCTAGGATCACTTCTTGATCATAGATTCTCGACCATGCTTTGCCTCCGCTTCTCGCTCTCATTTGCGTAAGTTAGCCACCATATATGCTAGTGCTTGCTGCAGCTCCACCTCATACCTTTTACCCTACCTATTAGCTTAAATAGTGTTGATCGCGGGGGTGTGAGATTGCTGAGTCCCTGTGACTCACAGTTTACTTCCAAAACCAATTGCAGGTGCCGATGATACCGTGTAGGTGACGCAACCGAGCTCAAGGAGGAGCTCGACGAAGATCGTGTTCGTTATGTTGTTTCCGTTTCAAGTTGTTCAGTAGTGGAGCCCAGTTGGGGCGATCGGGGATCTGTAGCATTAGGGGTAGTCCTCTTTTATTTTGGTTCCGTAGTCGGACCTTGTTTGTATCTGGATGATGTAATGCTTTATTCATGTATTGTGTGAAGTGGAGATTGTAAGCCAACTATGTACCTCTTTCTTATTCAGTACATGGGATGTGTAAAGATTACCCCTCTTGCGACAAGCCTACAATGCGGTTATGCCTCTAAGTCGTGCTCCGACACGTGGGAGATATAGCCGCATCGTGGGCGTTACAACTGCCGAGTGCAACTTGCTGTGCTTCCTGGATGCGTTCTCAGGATATCACCGGATCAAGATGGCGGTAGAAGATGTGGAGAAGACAGCCTTCCTGATCCCGTGTGGGCAGCGGCTCATGCACATCGCCTTGGGTCGGCAGCTCAGGAGGAACGTTGTAGCCTACGTCGACGACATCGTGGTGAAGTCTCGGGAGGCGAGGACCTTGATCCAAGACCTGGAGGAGACCTTTGAAAGCCTCTGCCAGGTGGACTTGCAGCTCAACCAGGAGAAGTGCGTGTTTGGCATCCCTTCCGGCAAGCTGCTAGGCTTGCTTGTGTCACACAGGGGGATCGAGGCCAACCCAGAGAAGGTCAAGGCCATTGAAGACATGAGTCCACCACAAACCCTCAAGGAAATGCAGAAGCTTGATGGATGGCTGACTACGTTGGGATGCTTTATTTCCAAGCTGGGGGAGGGTGCCCTACCCTTCTTCAAGCTGATGAAGAAGAAGGGCCCATTCAAGTGGACCCTGGAGGCTGACCGAGCATTTCAAGACCTCAAGAGATACCTGACCAGCCCCCCAGTGATGGTGGCGCCGCGAACTCTCGAGCCCCTAGTGATTTATCTTGCTGCCACTCCCTACTCTGCCAGCGCGGCTCTAGTGGCGGTTCAGGAAGAACACCAAGCCAAGGGAGCATCATGCCGAGCTGCGCCCCCAGCAGGGACGATGCAAGACCAGGAGGGCGCCACAAGGGCCGTAGCAGCGACAGCAGAGGATCATGCTCGGCAGGACAACGCCACCGAACTCGCAAAGGCCCCGACAAGCGATCAAATGTTGGGGGCTCCACCACCTCAGGAGGCACCCCAACTCCTAGAAGGCGCAAGCCTCATCAGTGCGCCTACCCTCGTCGAGCACCTGGTATACTTCGTCAGCACGGTGTTGCGGGATGCAAGAGCACGGTTTCCCATGCCTCAGAAGCTCCTACTTGCGCTCCTCGTGGCCACGCGCAAGCTGCGGCACTACTTCCAAGGCCACCCCATCAAGGTCGTCTCGGCCTACCCATTTGAGAGGGTGCTCAGGAGCCCCAACTCCGCCGGGAGGGTCACCGAGTGGAACATCGAGCTGCAGGCATTCCAACTGGAGTTCAGCACCACCAGGGTCATCAAGGGGGCCGCGCTCGCCGATTTTGTGGCATAATGGACGGACGCCCCGGCGCTTGAAATATGCGAGGACCAGTCCCTCTCGCTAGGAAGCGAGGCGCCCGATGGCTGGGTCATGTATTTCGATGGTTCCTTCGCGCGCCAAGGCGCGGGGGCTGGAGCAGTGCTCATCTCGCCCACTCAGGACAAGCTCTACTACGCCGTGCATCTCTGCTTCCAGCAAGGCGAGAAGGTCTCCAACAACATTGCAGAATACGAAGGCCTCATAGTCGGCCTGAAGGCTGCAGCGGCACTGGGGGTAAAGCACCTCACCATCAGGGGCGAGTCGCAGCTCCTTGTCAACTTCTCCAACAAGGTATACGAGCCGAAGGACAAACACATGGAAGCATACCTCGCGGAAGTACGCAAGATGGAGAAGCAGTTCCTGGGCCTGGAGTTGCAGCACGTGCCCCGGGGAACCAACAAGGAAGCCGACGACATTGCCATAAGGGCATCCAAGCAGCAGCCCCAAGAGCCTGGCGTCTTTGAGGAGCAGCTCTTCAAGCCATCAACAACACCACCGCTTTCAAGAACAGCTCAGCCTCGGGAGGAACTCCCGCGGCCGCCTGCCACAGGAGCCCCAGCCTGTGGCCCGACCTCAGGAGCGCGCCTACTCTTGGCACTCGAGCCCCAGGAGGGATGCTGGACCAAGGAACTCAAGGAATACCTGATGCAATGGATGTTGTCGGAGAAGGAGGAGGATGCAGAGCGTGTGGCCCGGCAAGCCACATCATACTGCATCCAGGACGGTGAGTTATACAGGAAGCCGCCAAATGACGTTTCACTGCGTTGCATCTCTAGGGAATAGGGGAAGGAGCTGCTAGCCAACATACACTGTGGGGACTGCGGGCACCACTCATCGTCACGAACCCTTGTCGGCAAGGCATTCCGCAGCGGATTCTACTGGCCTACGGTGCTCAATAACGCAGCTGAGCTGGTGAAGTCCTGCAAGGCCTGCTAATTCCATGCCAAGCAAATCCATCAGCCGGCTCAGGGCCTCCAAACCATTCCACTCTCATGGCCATTTGCAGTCTGGGGGCTGTACATCCTGGGTCCATTCCCTCGAGCGCCAGGAGGCTACCAGTACCTCTATGTTGCCATCGACAAGTTCACCAAGTGGGCAGAGGTGGATGTCATCCGCACTGCTACCTCTTGAGCACTGCGTTGGTTTTCCCCGAAGAAGAAGGGATGATGCAGCAAACTAGCGTAAGTATTTCGCTCAGTTTTTGAGAACCAAGGTATCAATCTAGTAGGAGGCTACGCGCGAGTCCCTCGTACCTGCACAAAACTAATAAATCCTCGCAACCAATGCAAATAGGGGTTGTCAATCCCTACACGGCCACTTATGAGAGTGAGATGTGATAGATATGATAAGATAATATTTTTGGTATTTTTGTGATAAAGATGCAAAGTAAAATAAAGGCAAAGTAAAAAAGCAAAGGAAATAACTAAGTAGTAGGAGATTAATATGATGAAGATAGACCCGGGGGCCATAGGTTTCACTAGTGGCTTCTCTCGAGAGCATAAGTATTCTTACGGTGGGTGAACAAATTACTGTTGCGCAATTGACAGAAATGAGCATAGTTATGAGAATATCTAGGTATGATCATGTATATAGGCATCATGTCCGAGACAAGTAGACCGACTCCTGCCTGCATCTACTACTATTACTCCACTCATCGACTGCTATCTAGCAAGCATCTAGAGTATTAAGTTAAAAACAGAGTAACGCCTTAAGCAAGATGACATGATGTAGAGGGATAGACTCATGCAATATGAAGAAAACCCCATCTTGTTATCCTCGATGGCAACAATACAATACGGGCCTTGCTGCCCCTACTGTCACTGGGAAAGAACACCGCAAGATTGAACCCAAAGCTAAGCACTTCTCCCATTGCAAGAAAGATCAATCTAGTAGGCCAAACCAAACTGATAATTCGAAGAGACTTGCAAAGATAACCAATCATACATAAAAGAATTCAGAGAAGATTCAAATATTATTCATATATAGACTTGATCATAAACCCACAATTCATTAGTCTCAACAAACACACCGCAAAAAAAGAAGATTACATCAAATAGTTCTCCACAAGAGAGGGGGAGAACATTGTATTGAGATCCAAAAAGAGAGAAGAAGCCATCTAGCTACTAACTAAGGACCTGTAGGTCTGAGGTAAACTACTCACACTTCATTGGAGGGGCTATGGTGTTTATGTAGAAGCCCTCCATGATTGATGCCCCCTCCGGTGGACCTCCGGAACAGGCCCTAACATGGGATCTCGTGGATACTGAAAGTTACCGCGATGGAATTAGGTTTTTGGCTTCGTATCTGATCGTTTGGGGGTACGTAGGTATATATTGGAGGAAGGAGTATGTCGGTGGAGTAAGAGGGGGCCCACGAGGGTGGAGGGCGCGCCTGGGGGGGGGTAGGCGCGCCCCCTACCTCGTGGCCTCCTCTTTTGTGTCTTGACGTAGGGTCCAAGTCTCCTGGGTCTTGTTCATTGAGAGAATCACGTTCCCGAAGGTTTCATTCTGTTTGGACTCCGTTTGATATTCCTTTTATTCGAAACCCTAAAATAGGCAAAAAAACAGCAATTTTGGGCTGGGCCTCCGGTTAATAGGTTAGTCCCAAAAATAATATAGAAGTGGATAGTAAAGCCCAATAATGTCCAAAACAGTAGACAATATAGCATGGAGCAATCAAAAGTTATAGATACGTTGGAGACGTATCAAGCATCCCCAAGCTTAATTCCTGCTCGTCCTCGAGTAGGTAAATGGTAAAAATAGAATTTTTTTATGTGGAGTGCTACTTGGCATAATTTTAATGTAATTCTTCTTAATTGTGGCATGAATATTCAGATCCGAAAGATTCAAGAGAAAAGTTCATATTGACATAAAATAATAATACTTCGAGCATACTAACTAAGCAATTATGTCTTCTCAAAATAACATGGCCAAAGAAAGTTCATCCCTACAAAATCATATAGTTTAGTCATGTTTCATTTTCATCACACAAGAATGCTCTCATCATGCACAACCCCGATGACAAGCCAAGCAATTGTTTCATACTTTAGTAATCTCAAACCTATAAACTTTCACGCAATATATGAGCGTGAGCCATGGACATAGCACTATGGGTGGAATAGAATATAATGAGGGGGGTTATGTGGAGAATAAAAAAAAGGAGAAAGTCTCACATCAACTAGGCATATCAACGGGCTATGGAGATGCCCATTAATAGATATCAATGTGAGTGAGTAGGGATTGCCATGCAACGGATGCACTAGAGCTATAAGTGTATGAAAGCTCAACAAAAGAAACTAAGTGGGTGTGCATCCAACTTGCTTGCTCACAAATACCTAGGGCACTTGAGGAGGCCCATTGTTGGAATATACAAGCCAAGTTCTATAATTAAAAATTCCCACTAGTATATGAAAATGACAAAACAAGAGACTCTGTATCATGAACATTACGGTGCTACTTTGAAGCACAAGTGTGGCAAAGGATAGTAACATTGTCCCTTCTCTCTTTTTCTCTCATTTTTTTGGGCCTTCTTTTTTATATGGCCTTTCTCTTTTTTTTTATTCCTCACTTGGGACAGTGCTCTAAAATGATGATCAACACACTTCTATTTATTTACAACTCAATGATTACAACTCGATACTAGCACAAAACATGACTCTATATGAATGCCTCCGGTGGTGTACCGGAATATGCAATGGACCAAGAGTGACATGTATGAAAGAATTGTGAACAGTGACTTTACCACAATTACTATGTCAACTACATGATCATGCTAAGCAATATGACAATGATGAATGTGTCATGATAAACGGAATGGTGGAAAGTTGCATGGCAATATATCTCGGAATGGCTATGGAAATGCCATAATAGGTAGGTATGGTGGCTGTTTTGAGGAAGATATAAGGAGGTTTATGTGTGAAAGAGCATATCATATCACGGGGTTTAGATGCACCGGCGAAGTTTGCGCCAACTCTCGATGTGAGAAAGGGCAATGCACGGTACCGAAGAGGCTAGCAAGGATGGAAGGGTGAGAGTGCGTATAATCCATGGACTCAACATTAGTCATAAAGAACTCACATACTTATTGCAAAAATATACAAGTCATCAAAAACCTCGGCACTACGCGCATGCTCCTAGGGGGATAGATTGGTAGGAAAAGACCATCACTCGTCCCCGACCGCCACTCATAAGGAAGACACTCAAATAACACCTCATGTTTCAAATTTGTTACATAACGTTTACCATACGTGCATGCTACGGGACTTGCAAACTTCAACACAAGTATTTCTCAATTTCACAACTACTCAACTAGCACGACTTCGATATTATTACCTCCATATCTCAAAACAATCATCAAGCATCAAACTTCTCTTAGTATTCAAAACACTCATAAGAGAATTTTACTAATTTTGAATACCTAGCATATTAGGATTGTAAGTAAATTACCATGCTATTTAAGACTCTCAAAATAATCTAAGTGAAGCATGAGAGATCAATAGTTTCTATAAAACAAATCCAGCACCGTGCTCTAAAAGATATAAGTGAAGTACTAGAGCAAAACTATATAACTCAAAAGATATAAGCGAAGCGCATAGAGTATTCTAACATATTCTAAATCATGTATGGCTCTCTCAAAAGGTGTGTACAGCAAGGATGATTGTGGTAAACTAAAAAGTGAAGACTCAAATCATACAAGACACTCCAAGCAAAACACCTATCATGTGCCGAATAAAAATATAGCTCCAAGTAAAGTTACCGATAGAAGTAGACTGTCGGTGTACTAGAGTAGGGGTACCCTAGTATCCCGAACTCGTGCACGGGCAGTTGCAGCGCCCCGCGGCAAGGCTTGCCGGGTGACCGCCAAGACCCTCCGTGGTTCCCTTGAAGACCATTCAAGAACAAAGTACTCAAACCAAGGCCCTGGCAAGAGGAGCTTGCCGGGAAGGCCAACCCAGGCCCCGGCAAGAGGATCTTGCCAGGAAGAGACAAGACCCCGGCAAGAGGAGCTTGCTGGGAAGGCCACTCAAGGTATACCAAGGAAGTTTGCCGCGACGCGCCCTGCGTCCCGGCAAGGCCCGGTGAGCGACAAGCTCCCAAACACGACAAGACGACGACCGCGGCAAGGAGCTTGCCGCGGGAAACCCCCACTTCGTGCCCGCGCTCCAGCACACTTGCTAGCGTGTCGCTCTAGGACTCTCCCAAGCACACGTGGCAGGAGGCTGCGCAGCTAGGGGTGCGAGGTGGCAAGCGGAGATGAAGAGAAGGCCATCGTGGCAAACGGTGGCGCTCCTAACGGTCACTTTTTGCACTGTTTAGGCAACTCAGATAGGCATTTAATGCCCTTGTCCCCTGCCGTCAGAGTTAGGTAGGGTGCACTGTATCCACAGTAGTGGTAGCCGCACCTACCACATCCTTTTCCATTTTTACCCTTCTTGTCTATGTTGCCCCCTGTCGGTGACCCCTTGAAAGTATAAAAGGAGGCCCAAGCGCAACGTAGAGGGGGTTCGGGAGATTCGGCCGGCTCGGCTCATTCGGAAGCACCAGGAACACTCTCACGCTCAGTCTGGCAGCGTCCATCGCTCCTGAGCAAGAAATCAATACACACAAACAAGCAGCAGTAGGGTTTTACGCATCCATGCGGCCCGAAGCTGGGTAAAAACCGCTCGCGTGTACCGCCTCAATCCGCTCTTTGTGCGCTCTCCGCCTCCCACCGAACCGAAAGGGGCCCTGTCCCCATAGGTGTTGGTGGAATCAGCCTCCCCGACATCTCTGGCGCGCCAGGTAGGGGGCGTCGAGATCGTGCGAACCCGATCCGGCGTGCACGCGAGCTAAATCTTCATCGTCTACACCGACATGCCACCGAAGAAGAAGGCTTCGGGGGCAACAGCCCCGTCTGCGTCGCTTCCACCACCTCCGGAGCAGGCGGACGGTGGAGTGGACGCCGGCGGAAGAATGGACATCGACGAGGGTGCCCACAGTGCTGCCAAGTCCAAGGACAAGGCCGCGCAGACCTCGGCGTCCATGCGCCCACCGCGCCCATCTCAGGAAGGGCGGGACCAGCAGCGTCATAGCATTCGCAGCACCATACATCCGCTGGCCCAAGATCAAGCTGGTGGTTCGCGTGGCGTTCAAGACCAGCATGCACGCCAGCATGCTGGCCCCAGCGAGGTGCGGTCGCCTGGACGGGACACTGCTCCTTCTAATTTGGTTAGGAGTCCGAGCATGTCCCGCTCCTCGCACCGTTCACCTCTGCCGCCCACCACGCCGGCGGAAGCCTTGGCGCGGGCCCAGCTACTCCTGGATTACCCTCCGACGGCGGACAAGACCGACGAATGGAGGACCACTATCCAGAGCCTCATCGGCTTCGCCAACGGCGACACTGCGCGGCAACCAAGCACCTCGCTGCCAAGGCAGGACAGCCGGACGCGAGCCGATGGCAACAAGACCGGGGGAGGTGCGACTTCCATGCACTCTCCACTACGAAGGCCAAAGTCGCTGACTCGCCGGGTCCACCCCGACAGCGGCTCCACCGCGTCGTCGGACCCACGAGCTCGACGCGACCAGCGCAAAGTTCTTCATGAACGACAACAAGAAGACGCTCGAACCCGCATCGAGCGCCAAAGAGAAGCGCGACGTCAATCCGACAAGCGCGCTGGGCCCTCTGTTGACATGCATGCGCCAGGGGAACCAGGCGATCTGCCGTACGCGGTAGGTTGTCCTGCATTCACCCGTGAGCTGCGGCAAGTCCAGTGGCCCAGCACAAAGAATTTCAAACCAGACGTACCAGAGAAGTACGACGGCAAGACACATCCGTCGGAGTTTCTCAGCATCTACACCATCGCGGTGCAGGCTGCCGGGGGACGGGACGACAAGATCCTTGCCAACTACTTGCCGCTGGTACTCAAGCCCAATGTCAGATCCTGGCTCATGCACTTGCTGGACAACTCCATATCCTCCTGGGCTGATCTGTGCCATCAGTTTGTCGGCGCCTTTACAGGCGGCCACAAGCCACATGGCCAAGAAAGCGATCTTCATCTGCTCGCCCAGAAGGAAGAAGAGCCACTGCGCAAGTACATTCAGAGATTCAGCCGTGTACAACACAACATCCCAGACGTCCACCCCGCCGCGATCATCAGCGTGTTCCATCAGAACGTGCGAAACCGAAGGATGAGGGAGGAGATGGCGATGTGTAAGATCAGAGACGTCAGCGAGCTTTACGCCCTGGCCGACAAGTGTGCATGCGCTGAAGAGGGGAGAAGGCTCCCCGGAGAGGATGTAGGAGCAGGAGGATCTGACAGTGAGGATGCCGCCCCGGCAAGGAAAGGCCGGCGGCGGAACAGCAGAAGGAAAAAGGGCAAGGAAGTGCTAGCTGTCGAGCAGACCGGCAACGGAGGTGGCGCCAAGGAAGCTAAAGCTGGTGGCTCCGACAAGGGGGCCCAGCCTGTGGCGGCCGCCGACAAGCAGGACAGCTCCGGCAAGTAGTATTGTAAGATCCACCGCACCAGGGATCTTTGTGCTCAAGCTGACTCAACCATCCGTGACACCATCAACTGGACAGAATAAGAAGAGGAAGTTGGTTTCTGGTGACTACTTTCCGGCAGAGCTTCCCGAAGCCGCCGCCAAGAAGGTCCCCAAGATCGACGCCAAGAGTGTTGAGGAGCAGTCTGCTCCGGCGAACCTCTTGGTTTGTTCCGTTGAAGCAAACGCTCCCGACAAGTTTTGCTCCGGCAAGCTTGCCGGGGAATATCACGCTCCGGCCGAACCGCAGGTTCTTGCCGTAGAAGCGGATGTTCCCGCAGCAACAGATACGCCTTTAGTCCTTGTTGTCGAGCCACAAGCTCCAGCATGGGCGCAGCAGATTGTCCGTTTCCTTCAAACAGGAGAGCTTCCCGAAGAGCAAGAAGAAGCAGAAAGAGTAGCCCGGCAGTCAAGTATGTACAAGTTTGTCGACAACACACTGTACAGAATAAGACTCAACGGTGTGAAATTGAAGTGTATTCGCCGGGAAGATGGACAACAGCTGTTGGCAGAGATACATGGAGGCATATGTGGTCACCACATTGGCGCAAGAGCGCTTGTCGGCAAAGCATTCCGACAAGGCTTCTTCTGGCCGACAGCCCTCCAGGATGCAACTGCATAAGTAACCAAGTGTGAAGCGTGCCAGTTCCATTCCAAGCAGATACACCAGCCAGCTCAAGCTCTCCAGACATCCCTTTATCCTGGCCATTTTCGGTCTGGGGGCTCGACATCCTCGGCCCCTTCCCTTGAGCTGTCGGGGGCTTTGAGTTCTTGTACGTTGCAATCGACAAGTTCACAAAGTGGCCGGGAGTGGAACCAGTGAGGAAGGTGACAGCACAGTCAGCAGTCAAGTTCTTCAGGTCGATTGTTTGCCGTTTCGGGGTTCCTAACAGGATCATCACCGACAACGGCACACAATTTACGAGCCGCACCTTCATGCAGTATGTCCAAGATCTTGGCGCCAAGGTCTGCTTCGCTTCTGTTGCTCACCCGAGAAGCAACGATCAAGCGGAGAGGGCAAATGCTGAAGTGTTGCGAGGCCTCAAGACCAGAACTTTCGACAGGCTGCACAAGTGTGGAAGAAACTGGATCAAGGAGCTGCCGGTGGTTCTTTGGTCGATCAGGACGACGCCAAATCGAGCCACTGGCCAGACACCCTTTGCTCTAGTCTATGGAGCAGAGGCAGTTCTCCCCATGGAACTCGTTTACGGGTCACCTCGAGTGCTCGCTTATGATGAGCTCGAGCAAGAGCAGCTGCAACAAGATGACGCGCTGCTCCTTGAGGAAGACCGTCTCCAGGCTGCTGTGCGAGCCGCTCACTACCAGCAAGCTTTGCGTCGCTACCATAGCCGCAAAGTTAAAGCCAGGAGCTTCGAGGAAGGTGACCTTGTTCTTCGGCGCGTTCAGTCCGCCAAGAATTCCAACAAGTTGACGCCGAAGTGGGAAGGCCCTTATCGGGTGAAACGAGTCACTAGGCCCGGCGCTGTCCGCCTTGAGATCGAAGATGGCACTCCGGTGAGCAGCTCCTGGAACATCGAACATCTTCGTAAGTTTTACCCGTAAGGCGCGGTTGCCGGAAGCTTTTCCGGCAACCACCTTTTGTACAAGTCTTGCCGCTGTTGCATGTAATCCTTTGTACAAAGCCGGGCGCAGACCCCGTGCATCAGTAAAGCTCATGTGCCCCGCACATCTTGTCAGTTTTTTATGCTATAATCCTTTTTCGCATATGTTATCTGACACTTTGTGCAGCACTAGACCCCGGTAAGCAATAAAGAGCCCAAGTCTCCATATCATTACTTTGTTTCTCTGTTTCTTTCTCAAAAGAAGGAAGGTTCCCTCGCCCACAAGTTTTACTGGGGGGGGGGGGAGGAGAAGATAATGGTGTGGACCAGGCCGTTCAAGAAAGTTTCTCCTTGCCGGGAAGCAGACGACAAAAAAGCTAAGTTGCTAAAGCTTGAGCAATCAGTTTTTTAAGTTTTTGAGTTATTTTCCTTGAACGACCGTGCTTTGTATGGAAACCTATGCACGGAGGAACCAACTCGTAGCTAGTTGCGCCTTTACTTTGTTTCGAGTCCGCTCAACAACTTAAGTGAGCTGCTAGCGCCCTTACTTTGCTTCGAGTCGGCTCAGCAACTTAAGTGAGCCGCTAGCGCCCTTACTTTGTTTCGAGTCCGGTCAACAACTTAAGTGAGCTGCAACTAGTTGCGACAAGGTTGCTTGTCGGTAGCGACCCCGCCAGCAGGCTGCTGAAGTTCCGCACTCGGCGCTCGCGGCAAGGGTACCTGCGCCGGCAAGTTTCCCTAGAAAGCGTAGGGCAGAACCATACAAAGCCAAGAGTCGAGTAAAGGAAGTAACACAGCAATTTTTTGCCTAAGATAGAGTTATATTACAAAAATAACTTGTCGTGCCTCTAATAAAGTGTTCCCATGACATGACTGGCAGCGACAAGAGAAGAAGAAAACGGACGGCACCTGGTCCCCGGCAAGCCAGTATCGCTGGGGGCTGCGAGTGCCAAGAATCGTCCACGGCAAACCAGAGTTGTCGGGAGCTGCAATATCAAATAAGTCTTTCATCCCTCATCATGCATCCTCTTATGGACTGGGGAATGCGAAACCGCGTTTCTTCCCGAAAACTGTCGTGCTCCCTCAACTCTAGGCCCTGGGGCTCGTTCCCGGGGCCAAGTTTGGTCGTAGTCGCGGCAGCAAAGGGATGAAACGAGGAGACCGCACCCACCTCGTTCCCGCCTCTGTCAAAGGCGTGAGAAAGGTCGAGCGACGTGGGAAGGCGATAGGGCTTGTTGCCGGGAGATGAAATGTCTGTCCGAGGGACACCAAGGATTTGCTCCTTGGCGTGGGTTCAACTCACGAGACAAATAACCCGGCAAACATCCCCTTTTCATTAAAAAACATCCCACTCAGGTACAGTCCATAGAGGATGAAAAACATGAAAGAGAGGATCACAAGTTCTAGATACAGCTAAGGCTCGAAGGCTTACAAATTAAAAAGATAAGATGCCCGTAATCCCTTTCCTGTCCCTCTCTTCAGGAGGCAGGTCAAGGAGGCGAAAAGGGCAAAAGGAGTGCCTAGGCGAGCTACGGGTGCCAGAAGACACCAAGAGAACATCCCGGGGGCCGTCCGAAGGCTGGACGGCGATGGCGGCGCCGGAAGCGGGGCTCGAAGACGGGGCGGCAGGACGTCAGCACGCTGTCGAGGGCACCACGCACTCGTACTCCGACCTGACGGCCTTGTCGCCAGCCCTCTTCCCCTTCTGCAGCCTCCCTATGCCAGCCGCCCAAGGAGACGACCCCGGGGAGTTCAAGGAGCCGGCGACACGGATGATGGGGCCGCCGGTGCCGCGTGAAGCGGCGCCCGACGCCTAGTCGGACCCGCTACACCGCCGCCCGCTACCCTCGTCGTCGCTGTCGCTCTCCTCCTCGTCACTCTCGCTCGAGGAGGAGCCTTCGCTGTCGGAGGAGCTGTCCACGCAGCACTTCGCCCGAGTGCCGAAGCACCCGAAGACCTTGACGGAGAGGAGATCGCCCTCCATCAACTTAAAATGGAGGGTAAACCCCTCCATCAAGCTGTGGATGCGGGCGAACGTCTTCCACCCTCGATCAAGATACATCACATTAGGGGCTGGGAATGCAACGCGGACTCGCGTGCCACTGATCCCACAGCCCCTCATGTGCAGTCTCAGTGTCTCGGGCGGGTCCAACTCCATCGCGCGTGCAAACGGAGCTGGAAGCCGGAGGCGACGACGAGGCACCCGGTGCAGCCTGACGAAGAACTCGCAAGGGTCGTCCCCTATAGGGACCGCCGTGGGGGGAGGAGCCGCCGGCGGAGGTGAAGCTGACGCGCCGCCCCGTCTGCCTCTTCCCCGAGCGCCTCGACCTCGTCCTCGACCTCGTCCGCGACCTCGCCCCCTCCCTCTTCCCCTTATGGCTGGCTCTGCCACCACGGGCGCGGAAGAGGGAGAGATGCGCTGTCTGGCAGCGACCCTCGCCGCCACCGATGAAGGGCCTGGGTTCCCTTTCTCCATGGTGGATGAGAGAAAGGGGAGCAGAAGCTGAAGAAAGGAGGAGATGAGAGAGTGCGGGTTTCTGCGCTCCCCTCCCTCTCTTTATAAAGGAGCGAGGTGGGGGCTCGGCCGCCCCGCTCAGCGAATCAAGGCACGGGAAGAGCAGGGAGTCGAGGCCAACCCGCTGCCTCTGCTCGCGACGGCCCAGTTTCCCACTTCCACCGTCCGCGACCCCGAGCGCATGGGAGCCGCATGGCGGAGATGCAGAACCAAGGCGACGGGTGAGGCGGCCTCGCTCCGCCCCGTGATCGCGGGGAGTGGACGTCCCGAAAACGGCGCACCGGCCCCGTCCTGTAAATGCACCACGCCCCCACGCCTACCTCCGTTTAGGGAGGAGGGCGTGAACCGTCCCCATCATCGTGGCCTGACGCATGCTCGAAGGGCTTAGCCCCGCGCACGCCGTCCGCGTCACCCACGACGCCGCGTTTGACGCGTGCCGTTCTGGGCATGCGCGGTGGGAGCGGAGAGATATGCGGCGTGACCTAGGCCGCGCGTGCCCGTGCACTGTTTTGGGCCTGGCCCAACAGCGCTCGGCATCGTGTATGGCCCAGGCCCGGGGGCTCCTGTCGGTGTACTAGAGTAGGGGTACCCTAGTATCCCGAACTCGTGCACGGGCAGTTGCAGCGCCCCGCGGCAAGGCTTGCCGGGTGACTGCCAAGACCCTCCGTGGTTCCCTTGAAGACCATTCAAGAACAAAGTACTCAAACCAAGGCCCCGGCAAGAGGAGCTTGCCGGGAAGGCCAACCCAGGCCCCGGCAAGAGGATCTTGCCGGGAAGAGACAAGACCCCGGCAAGAGGAGCTTGCCGGGAAGGCACTCAAGGCATACCAAGGAAGTTTGCCGCGACGCGCCCTGCGTCCCGGCAAGGCCCGGTGAGCGACAAGCTCCCAAACATGACAAGACGACGACCGCGGCAAGGAGCTTGCCGCGGGAAACCCCCACTTCGTGCCCGCGCTCCAGCACACCTGCTAGCGTGTCGCTCTAGGACTCTCCCAAGCACACGTGGCAGGAGGCTGTGCAGCTAGGGGTGCGAGGTGGCAAGCGGAGATGAAGAGAAGGCCATCGTGGCAAACGGTGGCGCTCCTAACGGTCACTTTTCGCACTGTTTAGGCAACTCAGACAGGCATTTAATGCCCTTGTCCCCTGCCGTCAGAGTTAGGTAGGGTGCACTGTATCCACAGTAGCGGTAGCTGCACCTACCGTATCCTTTTCCATTTTTACCCTTCTTGTCTACGTTGCCCCCTGTCGGTGACCCCTTGAAAGTATAAAAGGAGGCCCAAGCGCAACGTAGAGGGGGTTCGGGAGATTCGGCCGGCTCGGCTCATTCGGAAGCACCAGGAACACTGTCACGCTCAGTCTGGCAGCGTCCATCGCTCCTGAGCAAGAAATCAATACACACAAACAAGCAGCAGTAGGGTTTTACGCATCCGTGTGGCCCGAACCTGGGTAAAAACCGCTCGCGTGTACCGCCTCGATCCGCTCTTTGTGCGCTCTCCGCCTCCACCGAACCGAAAGGGGCCCTGTCCCCATAGGTGTTGGTGGAATCAGCCTCCCCGACATAGACGAAAGAGGGGATGCCTTCCGGGGCATCCCCAAGCTTTGGCTTTTAGGTGTCCTTAGATTATCTTGGGGGTGCCATGGGCATCCCCAAGCTTAGGCTCTTGCCACTCCTTGTTCCATAATCCATCAAATCTTTACCCAAAACTTGAAAACTTCACAACACAAAACTTAAAGTAGAAAATCTCGTGAGCTCCGTTAGCGAAAGAAAACAAGAGACCACTTCAAGGTACTGTAATGAACTCATTATTTATTTATATTGGTGTTATACCTACTGTATTCCAACTTCTCTATGGTTTATAAACTATTTTACTAGCCATAGATTCATCAAAATAAGCAAACAACACACGAAAAACAGAATCTGTCAAAAACAGAACAGTCTGTAGGAATCTGTAGCTAGCGCAAGATATGGAACCCCAAAAATTCTAAAATAAAATGATGGACGTGAGGAATTTATGTATTAATCATCTGCAAAATTAATTAACTAAATATCACTTTCCAAATAAAAATGGCAGTAGTTCTCGTGAGCGATAAAGTTTCTGTTTTTTACAGCAAGTGTAACAAGACTTTCCCCAAGTCTTCCCAACGGTTCTACTTGGCACAAACACTAATTTAAACACAAAAAACACAACCAAAAAAGAGGCTAGATAAATTATTTATTACTAAACAGGAGAAAAAAGCAAGGAATAAAAATAAAATTGGGTTGCCTCCCAACAAGCGCTATCGTTTAACGCCCCTAACTAGGCATAACAAGCAAGGATAGATCTAGGTATTGCCATGTTTGGTAGGCAATCCATAAGTGGCTCTCATAATAGATTCGTAAGGTAATTTAATTTTATTTATAGGAAAGTGTTCCATGCCTTTCCTTAATGGAAATTGGAATCTAATATTTCCTTCCTTCATATCAATAATTGCACCAATCGTTCTAAGGAAAGGTCTACCAAGAATAATATGACATGAAGGATTGCAATCTATGTCAAGAACAATAAAATCTACGGGCACATAATTCCTATTTGCAACAATAAGAACATCATTAATTCTTCCCATAGGTTTCTTAATAGTGGAATCTACAAGGTGCAAGTTTAGAGAGCAATCATCAAAATCATAGAAACCTAACAAATCACACAAAGTCTTTGGAATCGTGGAAACACTAGCACCCAAATCACATAAAGCATAGCATTCATGATCTTTAATTTTAATTTTAATAGTTGGTTCCCACTCATCATAAAGTTTTCTAGGGATAGAAACTTCCAATTCAAGTTTTTCTTCATAAGATTGCATCAAGGCATCAACGATATGTTTAGTAAACGCTTTATTTTGACTATAAGCGTGAGGAGAATTTAGCACAGATTGTAACAAGGAAATACAATCAATCAAAGAGAAATTTTCATAGTTAAATTCCTTGAAATTGATAATAGTGGGTTTAGCAACATCTAGGGTTTTAATTTCTTCAATCCCACTTTTATCAATTTGAGCATCAAGATCAACAAATTCCGAATTTTTGGAACGCCTTCTAGGTAAAGGTGGATCATATTCAGTCCCATCATTATCAAGATTCATATTGCAAAAAAAGATTTAATAGGGGACACATCAATAACTTTTAGATCTTCATCTTTATTTTCATTGGAACTAGAAGAACACGCTCTTATAAAGGCATCTTCCTTAGCACGCATCCTAGCGGTTCTTTCTTTGCACTCATCAATGGAAATTCTCATGGCTTTGAGAGACTCATTGATATAATGCTTAGGTGGAATAGATCTAAGTTTCAAAGAATCAACATCAAGAGAAATTCTATCAACGTTCCTAGCCAACTCATCAATCTTAAGCAATTTTTCTTCAATCAAAGCATTAAAATTCTTTTGTGAAGTAATAAATTATTTAATATTAGATTCAAAATTAGAGGGCATCTTATTATAATTTCCATAAGAATTGTTGTAGGAATTACCATAATTATTAGAGGGATTACTACGATAAGGCCTAGGATTAAAATTTCCTCTATACGCGTTGTTACCAAAATTGTTCCTACCAACAAAATTCACATCCATAGATTCATTATTATTCTCAATCAAAGTAGACAAGGGCATATCATTAGGATCAGAAGAAACACTCTTATTAGCAAATAATTTCATAAGCTCATCCATCTTTCCACTCAAAACATTAATTTCTTCTATTGCATGCACCTTTTTATTAGTAGATCTTTCAGTATGCCATTGAGAATAATTAACCATAATATTATCTAGGAGTTCAGTAGCTTCTCCTAAAGTGATTTCCATAAAAGTGCCTCCCGCGGCCGAATCTAAAAGATTTCTAGAAGCAAAATTCAATCCGGCATAAAAGTTTTGAATAATCATCCACAAATTTAAACCATGAATAGGGCAATTACGTATCATTAGTTTCATTCTCTCCCAAGCTTGTGCAACATGTTCATGATCAAGTTGCTTAAAATTCATAATATCGTTTCTAAGAGAGGTGATCTTAGCGGGAGGGAAATACTTAGAGATAAAAGCATCTTTGCACTTGTTCCATGAATCAATACTATTTTTAGGCAAAGACGAAAACCAAGCTTTAGCACGATCTCTAAGCAAAAAAGGAAATAGCTTCAACTTAACAATATCATTATCCACATCTTTCTTCTTTTGCATATCACACAAATCAACGAAGCTATTTAGATGGGTAGCTGCATCTTCACTAGGAAGGCCGGAAAACGGATCTTTCATGACAAGATTCAGCAAAGCAGTATTAATTTCACAAGATTCAACATCGGTAAGAGGAGCAATCGGAGTGCTAATAAAATCATTGTTGTTGGTATTGGTGAAGTCACACAATTTAGTGTTATCTTGAGCCATCGTGAAAAGCAAGCAAACTAACACACAAGCAAACAAAAAGCAAGCGGGCAAAAAGAGGCAAATAGAGAAAGAGAGGGAGGATAGAGAGAGAGAGAGGGCGAATAAAACAGCAAGGGTGAAGTGGGGGAGAGGAAAATGAGAGGCAACTAGCAAATAATGTAATGTGAGAGATAAGGGTATGTGATGGGTACTTGGTATATTAACTTTTGCGTAGACCTCCCCAGCAATGGCGCCAGAAATCCTTCTTGCTACCTCTTGAGCACTGCGTTGGTTTTCCCCGAAGAGGAAGGGATGATGCAGCAAAGTAGCGTAAGTATTTCCCTCAGTTTTTGAGAACCAAGGTATCAATCCAGTAGGAGGCTACGCGCGAGTCCCTCGTACATGCACAAAACAAATAAATCCTCACAACCAACGCGAATAGGGGTTGTCAATCCCTACACGGCCACTTACGAGAGTGAGATCTGATAGATATGATAAGATAATATTTTTGGTATTTTTTTGATAAAGATGCAAAGTAAAATAAAGGCAAAGTAAAAAAGCAAAGGAAATAACTAAGTAGTAGGAGATTAATATGATGAAGATAGACCCGGGGGCCATAGGTTTCACTAGTGGCTTCTCTCGAGAGCATAAGTATTCTTACGGTAGGTGAACAAATTACTGTTGAGCAATTGAGAGAATTGAGCATAGTTATGAGAATATCTAGGTATGATCATGTATATAGGCATCATGTCCGAGACAAGTAGACCGACTGCTGCCTGCATCTACTACTATTACTCCACTCATCGACCGCTATCCAGCAAGCATCTAGAGTATTAAGTTAAAAACAGAGTAATGCCTTAAGAAAGATGACATGATGTAGAGGGATAGACTCATGCAATATGAAGAAAACCCCATCTTGTTATCCTCAATGGCAACTATACAATACGTGCCTTGCTGCCCCTACTGTCACTGGGAAAGGACACCGCAAGATTGAACCCAAAGCTAAGCACTTCTCCCATTGCAAGAAAGGTCAATCTAGTAGGCCGAACCAAACTGATAATTCGAAGAGACTTGCAAAGATAACCAATCATACATAAAAGAATTCAGAGAAGATTCAAATATTATTCATAGATAGACTTGACCATAAACCCACAATTCATCGGTCTCAACAAACACACCGCAAAAAAAGAAGATTACATCGAATAGTTCTCCACAAGAGAGGGGGAGAACATTGTATTGAGATCCAAAAAGAGAGAAGAAGCCATCTAGCTACTAACTATGGACCCGTAGGTCTGAAGTAAACTACTCACACTTCATTGGAGGGGCTATGGTGTTGATGTAGAAGCCCTCCGTGATCGATGCCCCCTCCGGCGGAGCTCCGGAACAGGCCCCAAGATGGGATCTCGTGGATACAGAAAGTTGCGGCGGTGGGATTAGGTTTTTGGCTCCGTATCTGATCGTTTGGGGGTATGTAGGTATATATAGGAGGAAGGAGTACGTCGGTGGAGCAACAGGGGGCCCACGAGGGTGGAGGCGCGCCCCCCTACCTCGTGGCCTCCTCTTTTGTGCCTTGACGTAGGGTCCAAGTCTCCTGGGTCTTGTTCATTGAGAGAATCACATTCCCGAAGGTTTCATTCCGTTCGGACTCCGTTTGATATTCCTTTTCTTCGATAATATAGGCTGGCTCTGGTTAATAGGTTAGTCCCAAAAATAATATAAAAGTGGATAATAAAGCCCAATAATGTCCAAAACAGTAGATAATATAGCATGGAGCAATCAAAAATTATAGATACGTGGAGACGTATCACGCACCATCCCAGCCGGCTCTGCGGTCAAGTTCATCAAGGGTCTCGTGAGCCGATTCAGGGTCCCCAACTGCATCATCACCGATAATGGTTCACAGTTCACCAGTAATCTCTTCAAAACATACTGTGCTAACCTTGGAACGCAGATCTGCTACGCTTTGGTAGTGCACCCCAGGAGCAATGGCCAGGCCGAACGCGCCAACGCGGAGGTCCTGAGAGGCCTCAAGACCAGGACCTTCAAGAAGAAGCTCGAGGCATGTGGCAGGGGCTGGCACGACGAGCTCCAGTCCATGCTGTGGTCCATCCGCACCACCGCCACCAAGCCGACGGGTGAGACCCCGTTCTTCCTCGTCTATGGAGCAGAAGGGGTTCTCCCTCACGAGGTCATGCATCGCTCCGCACGGGTCCTGGCGTTTGATGAGACGCAGCAGGACGCCACGCAGAGGATGGACCTCGTGCTGGGGGAGGAACGCCGCCGCGAAGTTGCACTGCGGGCGGCAAGATACCAGCAGGTGCTGCAGCGGTATCACCGTCGCAGCGTCCGCTCCAGGACACTCGAGGTGAGTGACCTCGTCCTGAGGCGGGTGCTCTCCATGTAAGGGCTTCATAAGCTCTCACCCATGTGGGAGGGACCATTCAAGGTCGTCCATGTCCCCAGGCCTGGCGCCGCGCGCCTGGAGACACAGGACGGGGTACCCATCCAGAACGCCTAGAACATCCAGCACCTCCGGAAGTTCTACCCATGAAGCAAGGCCCAGCGCATGTGAAGCAAGGCCCCGTGCCTGTGAAGATCGCCGCCCGTGACACTCACGTAATAATGAGTGGGGTTGTACACGCCCCGCAGTCTCAGGAGTGCTGCCCTTGGGCCTCGGAGGCTCCCTCCCACATCCAAGTGGCAGCACTTAGCTCCGCACTGGTGAGAAGTCTTGAAGACTAGACTAGGTGCCGGACACGGATTTTCATTTTCTTTCCGTATTTGGCTTGCCTCTCTTAATTGAAGTTTGCTTCTGGTGTTCTTCGCTGATTTTGTTCCATCTTCCGTCTTCAGTTTAGCCTGTACTCTCTCTCGCATTCCTCGCAAGGGGGCTGGACGGGTGCCCTCGCGAGCGTTTTTCCTTTTCTGCCTTTCGTCTACTTTTCGTGAGGCACCCCTGTTCGAGCCCACAAGCTGGCGCACCTCTCCTAATCCGTGTCCCCCGGGTACCGCAATACGAAGTGCTGGGTCAAGGCCGGTGGCGCCTATGACCAAGGCTTGGGTGAACGATAAGCCTATTAACTAATTTTTTGCAGTTCCTAAGCGCCTACCAGGCCAAGGAGGCCTCGGCAGGCACCAGGAAGGAAGCGCCTCGTGAGGAGGAGGCTACTCCAAGCAAGTCAAGCTAAGTTATCCCTACATAAAACGACGATGTTGCGACACAGCACAGGAACGACAAACACAACATAATGATTGAGATCATAGTTCGATACACGCCCCTCCGGGGCCCATTCTGGTTTCTTTCTGATGCAGGAAGGAAATGAAGGACAAAATAAAAGCGGCGTGTTCCCCTACAGCGATCCACGAGGGTGAGCTCTTGGCGCCGTCCTGAGCACAGCCATACCCCTCCTCGCGCTTCACGGAGACGCAGCGACGAGATGACCCGCTGCCGCCTTCAAAGCGAGCGCGGCGGTGTGGCGGCTGGTCATAACCGCCATCGCTGGAGCTATTACCGGAGGAAGAGCCACCGTAGCTGGACGAGACATGGTCGGCCCCAAGGGCGGGTTCGCCCTCATCCTCATCACGACCATCGCCAAGGCCGAGCACCTCCTCGCCGTCGTTGACCTCGAGGCAGCACCCAGCGCGGCGACCATCTTCCCCAAACACCCTCATGTAGAGGGTCGCCTCACCGTCATACTTGAAATGGAGGGTGCACCGCCTGCCCAGGCCGCGTGCGCAGGCAAACGTCTGCCAGCCATGGGCTAGGGCTATGTTGCACGCGACGGAGACCTCGACCACGACCCAGGAAGCCCTGCTGCAGGAGCCAGAACCCACCTGGACCAGAGGCTGGCAGCTCTTCGATGAAGAAACGCGGGAGCTGAAGCCACTTGCCGGCTGGGTTCTCCGACCGGACGACGAACTCCGACAGCACCTCCGTGGAGTGGAAGCGCAGCCGGGGAGGCCGCGCAACCACGACACGTCTCCCTTCATCGACAGGACTGCCACGACCGGAGCGACACCTGCCACGCGAAGCGGCACCGCGGTAGCTACGGGGGGCCACGACGGGGGTCGCGGAGTGCTTGCGGGGATGACCGGGTCCACGCTTGGGCACCGGAGAGTCGGGCCCCTCGCGAGGGGCCTTCCCCTTCTCCACGGTGGAGAACCTCTTCGACGGTGCCATTGGTGTCGCAACTGGCGACGGAGCAAAGGGGGAGAAGCAAGTGGAATGGGAAGAGATGGGCGACGAGGGCTCTGCCCCCCTCCCCATTTATAGCAGAAGAAGGCTAACCAGCGCCCCCCACGATCACAAGTAATGATGGTTTTTCCTTGCATGCAGCAGAGACTCGTCAAATCGGGTAATTGCCGAGGCGACATGGGGAAGCGGAGACACCCATGTCCAATCAATCGCCACGCGTCGACCAAGGCTGCAGGCTAATGGGGCTCGCGGCACTCCGCACTTGCCCTTCTGCTTCGCCTCGAAGCCAAGCCCGAGCGCACCTTGGGCCCCGGGGCTACCGTCGGCGTTCTGGGAAAGGGGGTCCCCATAATTGCCTACCTGCGGCCCACGGAGTGGCTCTACGAGCGGGCATGTATGGCCCATCTTCACCAGCAAGGACTCAAGACCCTCGCGAGGGGCCAAGCCTCGCGAGGGGGACGACACAAGACCTCCTCAGGAGCGACCTCACCAGGCCGGCTCGTGAAGGGCGGAGAGATCAAGGCCAGGCAAACCTCGCGAGGTTCCGATGATGTGAGCCATGACGACCAAGGCCGGGCGGGTGCCAGCGTGCACAGTGTCCTTGTTTCCTCTTTGGTTCTAAGTAAGAAAGCGCAGGCGTGGAGTACCGAGGCGTCAAGCAAAGTTTTCCATATTAGTGCAATGAGACCAAGACTAGCAGGACGGCAAGATGGAGGTCAGCATGGAGCCCAAGGCGGCGTCACCACCAGAGCCTTTTGCAGGCGAAGACTACTTTTGTCAGGATAAGCAGTACTAGTTGTCCCCTTTCAAATTGGCCGTTGTTGGCTTCCTTCCCGCTCAATATTTGGGGAGAGGACCAGGGCCTCTATAAATAGGATTAGCCACCATAGCTAGGGGGATCCAACCCATCCACATACTCACCTAGCACAAGGACAGCTCACCTCAGGAGGCTGTTCTTCCCCCTTGTAATGTTCATCCTCAGCCCAAGAGGCAATCCACCACCACCACATTGGAGTAGGGTATTACGCCACAACGGTGGTCCGAACGATTATAAATCTTGTGTCCTTTGCATTGCGAGTTCCTCGAGTAGCCCGTGAGATATTAGCGAAGCTAGGACGTGGATCGGTAGGTGGAGATTTTCGCGCGCACCCCAGTGTTCGAACCTTGAGGGTTTTGCCGGAACTCGTGATCCGGCAACATTTTATCCTTTGGCAAGCACAATGTGTTGGAAGGATCTTGATATATATAGCTAATTGGATGTGAGTTTTCATGAACTATTATTGTTGACATTACCCTTGAGGTAAAAAGTTGGGAGGCAAAACTATAAGCCCCTATCTTTCTCTATGTCTGACTAAAACTTCATACCCATAAATATTGCGTGAGTGTTAGCAATTGTGAAAGACTAAATGATAGTTGAGTATGTGGACTTGCTAAAAAGCTCTTATATTGACTCTTTATGATGTTATGATAAATTGCAGTTGCTTCAATGACCGAGATTATAGTTTGTTAGTTTTCAATGAAGTTTCTGATTCATACTTGAAATTATGAATGAATTGTTACTTTAGAATAAGAAATCATATGAATATATATATATATATATATATATATATATATATATATATATATATATATGTTGCTGTTATAAGAACGATCATGATGCCCTCATATCCGTATTTTATTTTATCGACACCTTATCTCTAAACATGTGGTCATATTTTTCGATATCGGCTTCCGCTTGAGGACAAGCGAGGTCTAAGCTTGGGGGAGTTGATACGTCCATTTTGCATCATGCTTTTATATCGATATTTATTGCATTATGGGATGTTATTACACATTATGTCACAATACTTATGCCTATTCTCTCTTATTTTACAATGTTTACATGAAGAGGGAAATGCCGGCAGCTGGAATTTCGGGCTGGAAAAGGAGCAAATATTAGAGACCTATTCTGCACAGCTCCAAAAGTCCTGAAACTGCATGGGAGGCATTTTTGAATATATAAAAAATATTGGGCGAGGGAAGCACCAGAGGGGGGCCACCCACCATCCACGAGGGTGGGGGCGCGCCCTACCCCCCTGGGCGCGCCCCCTGCCTCGTGGGCCCCGTGGCAGGCCTTTGGTGCCCATCTTCTGCTATATGAGGTCTTTCGTCTGTAAAAAAATCATAAGCAAGCTCATGGGACGAAACTTCGCCGCCACGAGGCGGAACCTTGGTGGAACCAATCTAGGGCTCTGGCGGAGCTGTTCTGCCGGGGAAACTTCCCTTCGGGAGGAGGAAATCATCACCATCGATCCTCTCATCGGGAGGGGGTCAATCACCATAAACATCTTCACTAGCACCATCTCATCTCAAACCCTAGCTCATCTCTTGTATCCAATCTTTGTCTCAAAACCTCAGATTGGTACCTGTGGGTTGGTAATAGTGTTGATTACTCCTTATAGTTGATGCTAGTTGGTTTACTTGGTGGAAGATCATATGTTCAGATCCTTTATGCATATTAATACCCCTCTGATTATGAACATGAATATGATTTGTGAGTAGTTACGTTTGTTCCTGAGGAGATGGGAGAAGTCTTGCTATAAGTAGTTATGTGAATTTGGTATTCGTTCGATATTTTGATGAGATGTATGTTGTCTTTCCTCTAGTTGTTTCATGTGAACATCCACTACATGACACTTCACCATTGTTTGGGCCTAGAGGAAGGCATTGGGAAGTAATAAGTAGATGATGGGTTGCTACAGTGACAGAAGCTTCAACCCTAGTTTATGAGTTGCTTCGTAAGGGGCTGATTTGGATCCATATGTTTCATGCTATGGTTAGGTTTACCTTAATACTTCTTTTGTAGTTGCGGATGCTTGCAAGAGGGGTTAATCATAAGTGGGATGCTTGTCCAAGGAAGGACAGTACCCAAGCACCGGTCCACCCACATATCAAATTATCAAAGTACCGAACGCGAATCATATGAGGGTGATGAAAACTAGCTTGACGATAATTCCCATGTGTCCTCGGGAGTGTTTTCTTTTATATAAGAGTTTGTCAGGCTTGTCCTTTGCTACAAAAAGGATTGGGACATCTTGCTGCACCTTATTTACTTTTATTACTTGTTATCCATTGTCGGTGTCAAAACCGGCGGATCTCGGGTCGGGGGTCCCGAACTATGCATCTAGGATCGATGGTAATAGGAGACATGGACACAATGTTTACCCAGGTTCGGGCCCTCTCTATGGAGGTAATACCCTACTTCCTGCTTGATTGATCTTGATGAATATGAGTATTACAAGAGTTGATCTACCACGAGATCGTAATGGCTAAACCCTGAAAATCTAGCCTGACTGTGATTATGAGTATATCTCTATGGACCTAGTCCTCCGGTTTATATAGACATAGGAGGGATCTAGGGTTACACAAGGTCGGTTACAAAGAAAGGAATCTTCATATTTGGTTGCCAAGCTTGCCTTCCACGCCAAGGAGAGTCCCATCCGAACATGGGCAGAGTCTTCGGTCTTTATATCTTCACGGTCCATCAGTCCAGCCCATATCCAATAGGTCGGATGCCCAAGGACCCCTTAGTCCAGGACTCCCTCAGTAGCCCCTGAACCAGGCTTCAATGACGAGGTGTCCGGCGCGCATATTGTCTTCAGCATTGCAAGGTGGGTTCCCCTTTCCGAATACTCCAAGATAATCTTTGGATGAAACGAACGTGTCCGGATCTGCAACACAAGTTCCACACACACAGCTGTGGAGAATATAATATTTCATGATTCCCATCTGCTGACAATTTTTTGCAAGATGACATCACGTTTGTCCGGTCATTATATCGAACCGTTTTTGTTTGTCGTTCCACATTTTGAGATGCGGTTTCCATTGGCACGTCTTGTCAAAGCAGAGATCGTGTCCCCTTATTGCGGGATTCTCATCAATACGGGTGTGGGTAATCCAACCGTGCCATTTACACAGCCCTTGGGAATAGGCGAGTTTGAGGGCGGGTGGGGAGGCGTTCGATATTCACTGCCTTTATAAAGGGATAAGGATTCCCCTTCTTCTCCCATGCCTTCTCTCTTCCTCTGCCCTTCCACTCTTGAGCTCTAGCGCCCAAGTTCTCATCTTTTCCCCACTCAAGCAAGCACTCAACCATGTCCTGATCCGGAGGTCAAGGCAAGTGGATGGCCTCCTCCATCAAGGAGAAGGACATTACCGAGCTTCGGGCGGCCGGGTATCTGGCGAAGGAAATCGCCCACCATCTTCCAGCCAAGGGGCAAGTCGTCCCCACACCGAAGCCCAATGAGAGGGTGGTATTCATCCCTCATTTCATTTGTGGGCTAGGGTTTCCACTCCACCCTTTCATCTGCGGGTTGATGTTCTACTACGGGCTTGACTTCCATGATCTAGCCCCGAACTTCTTCTGCAACATCTCGGTGTTCATCGTTGTATGCAAGGCCTTCATCTGCATCCAACCCCACTTCGGGTTGTGGCTCAAGGTCTTCAACGTGAAGCCAAACGTGGTGGATGGCCAGCACGCGGAGTGCGGAGGCACCATGGTGAGCAAGCTGACCAATGTCTCCTGGCCAAAAGGCACTTTCGTGGAGACTATCAAGGAATGGCAGAAACTGTGGTTCTACATCACAGAACCCCACGGTGCCACCTAGGCCGCGGCTGCCGAATTCAACTCCGGTGCTCCAATGTGGCTCACCTCCTGGATTGAGAAGAGTCCGAATTGGTATTCGTCAAACGAGCTAATAGCGCTGCAAACGCGCATTCAAAGCATGGTGGATAAGAATATTAAGCTCGTCGATGTAATCCAAGTGATGCTGGTTCGCCGAATCCTCCCCTGCCAAAGCTGAAGCCGCCCTTTATGGGAGTTCAATCCTAAGAAGCACCAAACTCTGGAAAGGCTCTTCGGAACCACTCACGAAGATGCCTGGAAGTTGCTCTTCAAAGGCAATGAGACGCTGCCAGCCATAGATTCGGACCGCGGGCACGACATTACCCACCCCGCTAGCGAGGTAAACCTTTAACACATCCTCCACTTGCTTGTTTCAAGGAGGATATCTGAACTTTTATTATCATTGCTTCTTAAGGAATGGATGGAGAGGACGAAGCAGATTTGGTGTCCGGCTCCGCTACCCGGGGAACCAATCATCCCGCGCCTAGTGAAGATGCTGGTGTCGGCGCCCTATACGGCCGCGGAGAAGAAGGACAAGGGGAAGGCCAAGGGGGTCCGGAGTGGCCCCCGCCGCAAGGGCGCTTCGAACGTGACGTCCGAAGATAAGACCCGCTCCTCCGCCGCCGAAGACGACGGCGATGAGGAGGAGGAGGAGGAGGAGAGAGACTCTCCACCTGATGGGGGGAGGAAGAAGAGGGCGGCCTCCACAAATCTAGAGGCGGAGGCGCCCAAGAGGGGGAAAGGCCCCCTTGCAGATAACTCCGCATGGGACATCGACTGTAGCCCGGAGCGAAGCCCCCGGACCAAGCTCCCAGCCGCATCGTGAGTACTAAGAACCCGCACTCGTCTATTTATCCGGTCTCTCCACCCTATGGTATTAATATGGTTAATCATGTTATTACAGTCCGGCCCATGACAGCTCCCAGCGATCCTCATCAAGAGGATCGTTGGATTCAGAGGCAATGGCCAGTGAGACGCCGCCGGCCGGTCACTCTCCCAGGGCCAAGGGAGACGAGGAGGTGCTGTCCCGAAGGACCTTCCCAGGCTAGGGAGAGGTTCAGGAGGCCGTCATGGTGGTGCCAAGAGGCAAGACCTCGGCTTCCGGACACATGGGGGAGCAGATCCCCATGGCGGCTGAGGGCGGGGGCCTCGATCAATTTGGCCCCTAGCCGAATATGATTTCGGAGACCCATGCGGCTCCAGAATCCAGCGAACAACCTCCTTCAAAAGAAGGGGGTGTGCCTCTTCCACCGGTGACCTCTGTCCAACTAGAGGCACCGGATAATCTACTGGAAGCGCTACGAGGCGCTTCCATTGTGGAAGAACACCATATCCTTATGGGTACGGTGATTGAGAATGTTCAGTTCATCAAGAGCGGACTGACCGAAGCCTGCAGCGGCCCGCTGACAAGTTTTGAGGTAAGCAACATAACAGGAAAAACCCCAATATAGACAGTAGCCCCTGAGACACTGTCCGGTGTTCGAAAAGAAAAGTCGGACAGAGGATCAATGAAATTTCACAGGGAACTAACTAAAATGTGTCTGATGTGAATATGCAGGCTTCGTTGCTGGCCGCGACCTCGGCCAAGCGAAGTCTCCGGCCTGACGCAGAGACTGGAGCGGGCCGAGGAGGAGCTCGGCCAAGCGAGGAAGCAGCTGGAAGACCAGCAAGGTATGCAATGACTCGCTATATATTCGGAAAGAATAAATGATGTATACTGACAGTAGTGTCATGATATGTCTAGGGGAGACAACCAAGGTCGGGGCCCTGAAAAAGGCCCTGGCTGAAGCCAAGGGGAAAGCTGTCAAGGAGCAGGCCGCTCGCAAGAAGCTTAAGGCCCGGCTGAACGAGGTCCAGCAAGAGCTCCGGGACGCTGTGAAGAAGTATGAGACCCTGGAGGGTGATGTTTCGGCTCGAGAGACCGAACTCGCCAAGGCTCGTCAAAGCGCAGAAGTGGCCCGGTTGAAGCCCAGGGTGCCCTCCAGGAGATCCAGGAGGCCAAGAAGATCACGGCGGGTAAGGCGTTTAGTATGCAAAGCAAGTATGTGAAGAAGAAGTATTTCTTACTAACCCGGATTCGGAGTTCTCCAGGGGCGTTTGTAGAATTGCCGCGCAGTGTGTCCGACGTCGCGGAGTTCTTCCAAGCCGAAGAAGGGAGCTGGACGGAGAAGTTGTTCTGGTCGCAGTACCTTGTGCCAGAGCATCCCGTGCCCTTCATCGATCAGCTAAAACGGCTGGTGGAGCTGCATAGGGTGCCGAACTAGCCATGAAGGATTTGATAATACGGCTGTGGCCTGCCGAAGCTATGCCCGGAAGCTACTTTGGGCTCGTGAAGCGGCTAGTGAATGCCTGTCCTCGGCTGGACGTCGTCAAGCGATCGACCAACATTGAAGGTGTGTGCATGGCCTACGCCCGCGTCAAGGTGTGGTGGGTGAAGATGGACGCCGTCAAGCTAACGACCGAGGGGCGCCAGAGGGCAAGGAGCACCGCACGCCAGAGCGGTATTTTGCAAATGTCCTGGAGGGGTCTCGCATTGTAGCAACGCAATGTGCACAAGACATTATTTTTGAATGAATACATTCATGTTGTCTTTGCCTTGTATGATGAAACAAAATCATTATGTAATATAATGTTTTAAAATATTCTCCTCCTGGGCGGCCATGTTATGCGAAATCTGAGAGTTGGCCAGTCATCGGCTTCTGCCCCCACGTAGGAAATACAGGGTGTTCGGGATGTAATCTAAACACTCTTGATCCAATTGTTTGGTCCTTGAAGGAGGTGTTTAGCGCGACGAACCAGGCAATCAGACTATGCGGCTTTAGCACCCTCACTTAGCCATAGGAGTTTGACAATAGAAATATAGGTGCAACCCCTAGTATCCGGACTAGGATGTTGTAAACACTTGATCGGGTAAGTACCAATCCCTCACATAATGCGGAAAAAATCTCTAAGGATTTGAGACCTCCGAAGAGCTGACCGGCTCTCGCCGCATCATGACAGTCAGTTTTCGGCTTTCTCTACTAAGGTGCTCACTTGGGTAAACCAGGGCACAATCGCAGTAGTTCTCCCTTTACTACCCTAGCCGATACAGCAGAACGCAAGGTAGTAAGCATAGGAGCCGGGCAACCCAACTATTGACCAAAGACATGATTCGGAGCCAATGCATATAATGCTAAATTCAGGGTGCCGAACTGTACTGTAAAAGTTGTTCGGACTTTTGTTGCCATGTTGTGGGGCACTATGAAGCCCCTGGCAAATTGAAACGCACCAGAGTGTACAGGTGTTATCTGATAGAGTTACCAGAAAATAAAAGACGAAAAGGAAAAAGAAGAACAAGCGGTAAGCTAGAGCCGTAAAATTTGGGCCGCAAACTATTTCTATTATAATTTTCTTGGTGCGTTAAAGCGCATTTATACAAGTAGTGCAATAAGCAGAAGGCTATTGACGATGCTTTAACCAAGGGAGAGCTGCGTGTGGGTCCTAAAGATAGGTAAAGGGATCATTAAAGAAACCACCTAAAGATTCCCCAGTACGTCCATGCTTCCTGTCGTCTTGGTGTATTTTATCCTTCGAAGAGAATCGACGGTCAAGCCATCAGGAAAGGCTTGTGAAAAAGAAAAAAAAGAGGAGATAGTGAAATTATGTGTGTCCGGGGCGGTCGAGCCGTATTGCGGATCACAAGCTTATTATGCCTCCATCCGTGTCCATGGTATTTTTAGTGCATAATTGTGTATGCGTGGTACAATGACCGCCGCTTGGTCATGACTGGGACGAAGGCCAAATTGCTAGTCGAGCTCTTGACGAGTCGAGTTGTCCTACTACAGAATGGTTCAGACTCTCTTGACAGTGTGTGGGGGATCGGCCGCCGAATTGAGGTTCTGCTTAAAAAGGCCTCCCTATACCTCTGCCGCTAAGGCAGCGGTGTGCTCCTCGGTGCAGAGGGAGCGTTTCATGTTTCCATTGACTGTTATGATGCCGCATGGTCCGGGCATCTTGAGGTTGAGATAAGCGTAGTGTGGCACCGCGTTGAATCGAGCAAATGCGGTTCGCCCGAGCAGTGCGCGGTAGCCATTGCGAAAGGGGACGATATCGAATATCAACTCCTCGCTTTGGAAGTTGTCCGGAGATCCGAAGACAACCTCTAGTGTGATTGAGCCCATACAAGGGGCATCTACGCCTGGTATGAATCCTTTAAAGGTAGTCTTTGTTGGCTTGATCCGTGATGGGTTAATGCCCATTTTGCGCATTATATCCTGATAGAGCAAGTTGAGGCTGCTGCCATCGTCCATCAGGACTCGCGTCAGGCGAAACCCATCAATTATTGGGTCCAGGACCAGTGCGGCTAAACCACCGTGACGGATACTGGTCGGATGATCCCGGCGATCAAAAGTGATCGGGCATGACGACCATGGATTAAATTTTGGGGCGACTGGCTCTATCGCGTAGACGTCCCTGAGCGTGCGCTTGTGCTCCCTCTTAGGGATGTGGGTAGCGTATATCATGTTCACCATTTTGATCTGGGGGGGGGGACTTCTTCTGTCCCCTGTGTTAGACAGCCGGGGCTCCTCGTCATCATCTACGCTTTCCGATCCCTTATCCTTGCTTTTGACATTTAATTTGCCGGCCTGTTTAAAAACCCAACAATCTCTATTGGTATGACTAGCAACCATGCTCGTGTGTTGCAACGGGAGAAAAAACAACAACGTATCCTCCTTATCGTCCTTCCTCTCCCTCTCCCTCTATGTGTTATTTAATTACAATGAATGATAACAAGTTAAAATCTAAAGTGATAATTAAAAATCTATTATTCACAATATGTATGTGCCTACATTTTGGTGTATTTCAAGTTTAAACAACAAGTGCCATGAAAGTTCAAAAGAATTGAAGCATAAGTCAGATAGATAAATCTATATATAAACAGACATTAACTTTTTACATACTATAGGAAAGAGAATGCAAAACCTACTTCTTCCTGCTTGTGCCCTGGGATTTTCTTTTCCTTCCTTGCATTTCCGAGGAGATGTAAAAGATGTTGCTTCCATATCGTTGCCTTGCATGCTATCCACTGCCTGTCTTTCTTCTCAAGTGTCAACCTTCTACTCGTTCTGACCTTCAAGCTTCCAACTCATTTATTTTCATAATCTCTTCATTTATTCCAATCTGGACTTTAATATCCTCCTTCTTTATATATATACAAGCTCATAATCTCTTCATTTATTCCAATCTGGACTTTAATCTCCTCCTTTTTTATGTCCCCCTTTTCATTTGCTCCTTCCTTAGGCTCGATTCTGGCCAAGAGATGCTCATAATTCCCTTGTTAGGCATGATTCCATGGCCACATGTATCCCACGAGCAAGCTCATAATCTCTTCATTTATTCCAATCTGGACTTTAATCCTTTGTTTCTGTAGGTTATACAGGACCCATAGCTCACCCTCCTTAGTTGATTCTTAAGACTGCACGTCAACCGTACATCTCACGAACGTATATAAACCGATTGAATTGGATGCAAAGAAGCGATGTGGGACAAATAAGCTGGCAAACCAAACTTTAGCATAGAATCAGTCATGGCTCGGTTGGCTCTAGGCTGTCGGACTCAGAAGTGAGGTTATGAGTTCAAGCCCCACATGAGCAATTACTTTTTGCTGCTTGCCCAATCTGCCATGAAATAAATTGCATAACTGGGCTAGCTCGGCACAGCAGGGATATAACGCAGCGAAAAAAAATATGTGCGTATATGGGCTAGCTCTGCCCAGCAGAGGACAAAACTCAGCGACGCACGAGAAAACCTGGGGTAGGGACGTAATGTAAGGGAATACAACGGACAAAAACGGACCAAAATTAGGGAGGAAGAAGCGTTAATCCTATTATTAGTAGGTATAGATTGGGTAGTTTGTCTGGGGTGCTGTGAATCTGGCACGGACGATCAAGTATGCGGTCCAAGCTAGATGGGCCCGAATTGTTCTTTTTGAACGGCTTCTTTCACTGACCGGACTTAGAGCCACTGAATCCGGCATTGACCGTCGTATCATCGGTGTTGTTTCGATGCTTGTATCCGTTGCGTCGAGACTTGTCGTTGCTATTTTTAGCTTCAGGGGTGCCGGCGTCGCTTGCATTGTTTTTGCTACGGGCCAGCCAACTATCCTCGCCCGCACAAAAGCGGGTCATGAGTGCCGTGAGGGCCACCATGCACTTTGGCTTCTCTTGGCCGAGGTGGCGGGCGAGCCATTCGTCGTGGATGCTGTGTTTAAAGGCCGCTAGGGCTTTGGCATCCGGACAGTCGACAATCTGGTTCTTTTTAGTTAAGAACCTAGTCCAGAATTTCCTGGCGGACTCTCCGGGCTGTTGAACTATATGGCTTAAGTCATCAGCGTCCAGAGGTCGGACATATGTACCTTGGAAGTTATCAAGGAAGGCTTCTTCCAAGTCCTCCCAGCTGCCGATGGAATTTTCGGGCAGGTTGTTCAACCTGTGTCGGGCTGGTCCTTTGAGTATTAGGGGAAGGTATTTAATGGCATGAAGGTCATCGCCGCGGGCCATATGAATGTGGAGAATGAAGTCTTCGATCCATACCGCGGGGGTCTGTGGTTCCATCGTATGATTCTATATTCACGGGTTTGAACCCTTCTGGGAATTCATGTTCCATGACTTCGTCGGTGAAGCAATGAGGGTGTGTGGCGCCTCTATATCGGGCTGTATCGCAACGTATCTCTGATGGAGTCCGTTTGCGGCTTTCAACCCGCACATGACTAGGTTTGTCACATCCGAATAGATGGTCGTCGTCACGTGTCGGGGCACGTCCTCGCGATCCATAGATCGATCTGGTATGTCCTGCTTTATTGTTCAGGTCCTGCTGAAGGTCATATGTATGACCGCGAGCTGATTTACCTCTGCCGTTGCGATGAGGTGGGGCAGACTGGTGTTTGGCTTGAGTTGCCGTTTTATCCCGACCACGTGGTGGTCGGTCAGCCGCATTACGGGATGGTGGTATGTGTTCCGGTGCCTCATCGTCGAACTGAGGTAGCAATTTTCCCTTCGGGTAGCTTTTGGCTGGGTGCTTGAGGCCGTATTCTTCGGCTGCTAGGACATCGGTCCATTTATCGTTGAGCAGATCTTGGTCAGCTTGAAGCTGCTGCTGCTTCTTTTTCAGGCTCCTTGCAGTGGCTATTAGTTGGCGCTTGAAGCGCTCCTGCTCAAGAGGTTCCTCAGTGCCAAGGCTCGCCTCATCCTCGGAGAGTGCAAGATAATTACTGTCCTCCGAGTCCTCGTGCGTGGCTTGTTTACCAGGGCTAACCTGCCCATCTTCTTGTTCATCCTGTTCAGTAGCTGCGTCAATGGGGTCTTCGTTGTCGTCGGCACCTTCCGGAGTGCTATCTTCTCCTGTGTCAGTGTTGCTGTCTTTACTGCGGCATGACTTAGAGCGGCGACACTGATGCCGGCGCTTTCATTGTATCTCGGGAGGTTTATCCTCAACTGGATCTTCCTTGTCATCGCCGCTATTCTCTTTTGGTGCATCCACCATGTATACATCATACGAGGAAGTGGCCATCCAGCATATGATGAACGGAGGGTTCTGGGCCTCTTCTTATCCGGCATCGTCGCCCATACCATCGATGTTGTCGGAGCCATAATCGAGCATGTCAGTTAAGTCTTCGACAGTGGCTATGAAGTGGGCGGTGGGTGGGAAGTGAAATTATCCATCATCAGCCTCCGGTTCGAATCGGACACAATTCAGCTGTGAGCCTCCCGCTAAAGATAGTGCTCTTAATGAGTTTAGCACGTCGCCCAAAGGCGAGTGCCAGAAGATGTTCGCGGCGCTGAATTCGGCGATCGATGACCGATCATGCTCGACATGCGCGAATGCAGATAGTTCGGAACTTATAACCAGAAACGAGTTTGATGTTCTGGTGACACATGCATTACTGGAAGTTAGGTCTGTGTGTGGCTCCAATGTCGTGGAGTCTACTGCTTTCGTGGCGGGGTTGAGCTTCCTCTCCTCGGATGGAGCGACCTGCTCCGGATCTAAGGCCAGAGCGGTTACAGGTGCAATTTCCTGGGTATGGCCCGATGACAGATCTAAGTCATGTTCATCGAGGTCACGGGGAGTGATTGCCATGGTATCGACTTTGTCGAAGATCAAGTCTCTGCGGATATCTGCAATGTAGTTCAAGCTCCCGAATCTGACCTAACAGCCAAGGGCGTAGCTGTCGATCTGCTCCAGATGGACAAGCGAGTTGGCCCGCAGTGCGAAGCCGCCGAACACGACAATCTGTCCGGGAAGGAAGACTTCCCCTTGGACAGCATCATTGTAGATGATTGAAGGAGCCATCAAACCTTTCGAGGACGACACAGTGGAACTCTCAATGAAAGCACCAATGTCGGTGTCAAAACCGGTGGACCTCCATAGAGAGGGCCCGAACCTGGGTAAACATTGTGTCCCCTGTCTCATGTTACCATCGATCCTAGATGCATAGTTCGGGACCCCCTACCCGAGATCCGCCGGTTTTGACACCGACATCCATTACAAATTACCTTATCACAAAACTATCTATTACTGATAGTCTCAGTGCTTGCAGAGAATACCTTACTGAAAATTGCTTATCATTTCCTTCTGCTCCTCATTGGCTTCGACACTCTTACTTATCGGAAGGACTACGATAGATCCCCTATACTTGTGGGTCATCAAGACTCTTTTATGGCGCCGTTGCCGGGGAGTGAAGCGCCTTTGGTAGGTTGAATTTGGTAAGGAAAAATTTATATAGTGTGCTGAAATTTACTGTCACTTGTTACTATGGAACATAATCCTTTGAGGGGCTTGTTCGGGGTATCTTCACCCCGACCAGTAGAGCAAAGGGTTGATCCTCAACCTACTGAACCTACTGGAAATGTTTACTTTGAAATTCCTTCGGGTATGATAGAGAAACTGCTAGCTAATCCTTTCACAGGTGATGGAACATTACATCCCAATTTGCACCTAATCTATGTGGATGAAGTTTGTGGATTATTTAAGCTTACAGGTATGCCCGAGGATGTTATCAAGAAGAAGGTCTTCCCTTTATCTTTGAAGGGAAAGGCATTGACATGGTTTAGGCTATGTGATGATATGGGACTACTAGGAAAAGGCATGCTAGTGGCGCACCGAATTTGCCTTCTAATGGCGCACTACCGGTGCGCCACTGGCATCACGCCATTAGAATTAAATTCTAATGGCGCACCACCGGTGCGCCATTAGTATCTGGTGTTCTAATGGTGCACCACGTAGTGCGCCATTAGTATAGCCTGCAGTGCGCCATTAGAATGCCTCCCAGGGGGCCATATGTACCCATGTGCTTTGGCATTCTAATGGCGCACCAGCAGTTAATGTGCCATTAGTGTGATGATCACAGTGCGCCATTAGTGTCTTGTGTGGTGCACCATTAGTATGAATATTAGGTTTTATTTTATTTTTACTTTTCTAATTTTTGCACAGGTTACAAAATATATTATTGGACAGAATATAGACAGCAGCACACAGCAACATCAGATTCATCAAATACAATAGAAGATTAGTCTCCGAATACAATTCATCATATTAGTCTCCGAATTCAAAAGACTGAACAAAGATAAAACATTACAAGTCTCAAGACCGCGAGTATCGAGTTTGTGGGAAGTAATACTAATCCTAACAAGTCCTACTAATCATCATCATACAACCTCTACTCGTTATTCATAACAGGTCATACGATCATCATCTTGATAGTCTTCGAACCAACCCTACTTAATTGTTCTTAGCACATGATCATCAGTATTAGGCAGGACCTAAATACCCTATTTAAGCTAAAATAGCATAAAACAATATAGACCCTGACTCTCCATTATGGAGAATGGAGAACATCCTGTCTCCAATTCTTGCGCTTCGCTTCCTTTTGCTTCCAAGAAGCTCCTTACGACTGTCCATACATTTTTTCCATCCTTTGATTTTCATGTCTCCACTTCTTTTAGAAATCTCGTATGGACAGTTGAGATTCGTACGACGACCTGGCTGTATGTTTAAAACATTAACACTACCTTTCAGATACATCATATGAGGCACACAATTCTCTGGGATTATCTATTGAAAAACATAGTAATAACTTCATAGTTAGCAATGATGTACTAGTTTTAGAAGTATGCAAAAGATGCACGGATGTCGTAATAGTAAAAATCTTACCAGGGTATCTCCATGGTAGTTACCGTAGTTGAACACATGCACTAGTGGCACGTATTTACCATAATGTTGAGGAGTTTGATTGTAGATATTGTAATTCTCAATGTCAGTACAAAATCCGACCAAATGATTTTTCTCCTTGTAAGTTGTTAATTCGAAGCCATCGGTGTAGTGGGTTTTGTCTACCATTTCCCGCACATTCTTTGAACAATAAAAATAAGCTGTCAATGGAAATAAGCTGTCAACTATTTTGAAATAAACAATATAAATTAGCTAATAACTATGTTTGAGAAACTCACATAGCGGTAGAACTGGAGGCGTATCAACAAGGACCCAAATGTCCATATTGTCTTGGTTGATGTCAGGATTACCAAGATCCATGGTGATAAGAATACCCTCATCAAAACCATACATCTTGCAAAATGCTTCCCAATTTTTGCAACCAAAATGGGTTACGCTCTCAGAATTATATAGATTTACTTCAAAGTCCACATCGTGATGAGTCCTTAGGTGAATTTTCTTTGTTTCATAAATTTCATGGTCTTCAAAATCCATCCTCTCCAAGACATAGCATCTTGCATGGCATGGGATAAGCTATACTCGAATTGTAAAAGATGAAAATTACACGTTGAAATAGTTGAAGTCATGCTTAATTATGAAAATAACACTTGTCGTCGTTGTGTGCCGTTTCAACTTCGAAGGTCTCCTCGAGCTTAATGCTGAAGCGCCGATCATCGTCCAGGTGAGGCATGTCGCACAGACCTCGATCGTCGTGGCACCAGTCGCACTCCGCAGGGAGACTTTCATCGTCCGATGATGATGACGACATATCCTACGTTCATAATTCAAAACTACATCATTTAGGGTTTGTCGACACCGAGGCACCCTAAAAGCCTAAGCTTTCATCATTTAGGTTTTGTCGATGCCGAGGCACCCTAAAAGCCTAAGCGTACATCATTTAGGTTCTCATCGACACCGAGGCACCCTAGGTTGGGCCTAATCACTTGGCACTAATCACTTGGCTCTATTGCCACCTATGTTGGGTTTATCATCTAGGGTTTATCGATGCTAACGAGAATTCTAAGTTGGGCCTAATCACTTGGCTCTATTGCCACCTACGGTTTAATGCAGCAAGAATGGCGGGGCAGTTGATCCTACTTAATTAAGTACTAAGATACCCCGACCCATGCATTAGTAGCAAGTACCCCATATGTCCGATTTTTAGCAAAGTCATGCTAAAATTCACGGAAAATTTCAGCATGACCTTTGCTGAAAATAAGACATATGGAGTACCCGAATTTTCCGGAACGGAAGTTAATCGACATTCCGGCAAACTCAAGGGCCTCTCGGGGTACCTGCAAAATCATCACGACATGATGGTCGGAGACAAAACCCAGCAAACTAGCACCACAATGTGCCTCTACTTTCATATGGATGAAAAGGCCATAGACCATATGGTCCTCTGCTTTCATATGGACAAAAATCAGCTCAACTTATGTGAGCTTCCATTCCAGATCTAATAGGTCACCCAACAAAAAACCATGAATAGTTTTAGATGAAAAAAAAATCATGGATTGCTGTTAACTGAAAATTAGTGAAAGAAATTGTTGCTGATCATGGATTACTGATAATTAAAAATAGAGCATCTGGCTTGTCTTATCATGTTCACTAAGTCCACAAAAATGAATAGGTTCAGTAAACTTGAAGTACTCAACATTAAACATGGTTCAGAGCTCACTACACTACACTACATCGTGCAATGGTTCAGACCTCACTACACTAGAACAAGCTCACTACACTACACTACAATACACATGCTTAAACTCTAAACATAAACAAACACCAGCAATGCAATATGTAAACTACCTCTATTTCTAGGCAACAAGAGTTATCATCAATGCTTTTGAGTTTATTAAGTACCTTCAGTTCTGAGTTTTAAATGTCAAAAGATCTTCACAGAATCTTGAATCCTCCAAATCACTCTTAACAATTCTGCATTGCACAAAGGTAGCAATGAGCCAATGATATCAGTAGCAATAATAGGTGCTTACATTCTCATAACGCCAGTATTATTTAACCAAAATTCAACCTACAGAGTTCTAGTACAGTGAGTAACTCCCAATTCTTTTAATAGAAGCACAATTAACAACACAACTAGGGAGTCTAGGACAATGCCACCAGATAGAATTTGAAGGAAAAACGTTCTTCCAGAACCTTCAAGCCACAATCATACATAGAGTGGCTGATCATATAAGCTATATTTAAATAAACATCAACTAAACTTGATGACAAGAAAAACTACAATCACATTGATACAAACTAGAGCATATAGCAATAGTAAATTGCTGCTCCATATAGCAACAGTAATGCACCTAATCAACATTGTAGAGCATCCTGTTACAAACTTGTTCTGATCCTGCAAATTAATGGGGAGGAAGAACTAGGGAGGGAGGGAATGGTAATGGTTCAGAGAAGAACAATAGTAATGCTCCATATAGCAATAGTAATGCTCCATATGTTCTGATCCATATAGCAAGAAGAACTAGGGAGGGAGGGAATGGGGAGGAAGGGTGGAGAGGGAGGAAGGAGGAGAGGTACCTGGGCGGGCGTGGCCAGTCGCCGGAGGGGTCGGGGTCGGCGGCGGCGGCGAAGGGGTGGCTCGAGGGCGTCCGAGCTCGTCCGGGTCCTCGTAGTCGAAGAGGAAGATGACGGCGGTCCTCCTGGGCGCCTTGGTTGGTCGTGGGGAGGCCGGAGGCCACGTGGTTCGTGGGTCGGGGGGCGCGGGGGCGGCGGCGCGGGGGAGCCGGAGCGGGTGTGGCGAGGGATGGAAGGGGATCTGACGAGGGAGAGGGAAGGAGGTATCAGGCGAAGGGCCGGGTATCCAGCTATAGAGGGGGGAATGTTAGTAATGGCGCACCGTCGAGGGATGCGCCATAAAAACACTCATAGAAATGGCGCACCATTCTCTGGTGCGCCATTAGTAACTTTTTTTCTGATAGCAATGGCGCACCCTCCTCTGGTGCGCCATTAGTAACTTCTTTTTTTCATTATTTCTTGTTGCATCTAATAATTTGTTTTTTATCAAATTTGTTATTTTCATGAGGACTAGAACAAAATATATCATCAAATATCATCAAATTTGTTTTTTATTTTTAATTGAAAATATCATCAAATTTGTTATTTGAAAATATCATCAAATTTGTTATTTGAAAATATTATCAAAAAGCGGGGGAGGGTGCGGGGTGTCGGCGGCCGCGGTGGAGCGGGCCGG